>NC_067474.1:27984587-28169587 GCF_947179515.1 Apodemus sylvaticus
AATGGATGGAATTTGAAAATATCATCCTGAGTAAGGTAACCCTGACACAAAAGAACACACATGGTATGCACTCACTGATGATAAGTGGATATTAGCCCAGAAGCTCACAATGTCCATGATTCAACTCACCCCCACCATATGGTGCTTAGGAGGCAGGAAGCCCAGGGTGTGAACACCCTGGTGCCTTGACTGGGAACAAGAACATTGAAGGAGGTGGAGGGAGAGAGATACCTGGGAGGGATAGAGGAAAGGGATGAAATAAGGAGGCAGTACTTAAGGAGATATGGGAGAGGTCAGGAAATAGCAGGGGGTATGGGGGGTGCAGGGGTGGGGGTGAGGATCTTGGATAGCCACTGGAGGATCCCAGACACCAGGGAACTGAGAGGCTCCCAGGACCCAACCAGGATGACCTTCGCTGAAAGGCTTACTTCTTTATGGCCACACCCATACATGTGCACATGGAGACAGCTGCTGGCATGAACCTTGGACAGGCTGGAACAGGAATTGTGTAGTGTTCTTCAGAACGGCAGCGCAGTCAGCATGTGGGTGTTTAGAGGAAGGCTGCTAAGCTTTGATCTCTCCTGTGCTTCTCTTCCTGCACATGCAGAGATACTGGAGTTTCCAGAAGCAAATCTTAACATTCCTTTCTATACACTCTCCTATAATCCCCCCTGCCAAATGCTTATGGCTACTTCTTACTTGTTTTTGAAATTCTCACATTCTAAGCACTGCTTGTACATTGGCACTTCTCTCTCATTTCACCACAGTGCTGCAGTTGCAGTCAACTGGCTTTGCACTCACCTGTGCTTACTTCAGGCTCAGCCTTTCTTGCTGCCCCTTAAGCCATCCTTCAAGTGGTGGTCAGTGGGATGGTTTTGAATTCAGGGTTCTTATCTCATCTCTAGATGATGACTCTGCCGTAGCTTTTGTTTCTTAGGATACAAACAGAATCTTAGCCTTCTTTATACTATCTGTACTGCTCTCATAATTGTACGTGTAGTTTTGCCCTAGTTCACTGCATATTTCATCTTATTGCACTCCTCATAATGGATTGCTTTTTATTTCCTCTGATTCTTCCAATGTATGAATTCTTCCTTTGCAATCAACTGTATGAAATATTTTTATGCTTTCCTAAATCCTTACAGTCCAAGCCTCTAGAAACCATCACTATACATCTTTTAAGTTTCAAAAAAATGCTAAAAAGTATTTAAACTTCCATAGAGTTCTTCTACTTCTCAGCACATTAAGAAAAATAATGCTTAATATTAACCTAAGGATATGCCTTCTGCCCTAGGCTTTAAGTCTGAAAATATTTCATATGAAGGCAATGCTTACATAAGGTGTTTCTGTGGGTAAAATCCATCAACCTTGCAGATTGGGGCATGGATTGCAGAATATTTTTACTCTCAGGTTGTCTGGTGTTCTCGCTCTGTGTTTGAATAATACACATCCCCACTGGTAATAAAGTGTTGCTTTAATATAATGCCAGAGACCATCTTTTGCTTTGTTGAACCAAAAGGAGCTGTAGGATAGATTTCTCATGTCTTTTCATTCTGTCCTAGAAAAAAAGAGCTCACACACACCTGTGTCCAGAAACTTCTATTTGCAAGATGCAAAAATGTGCTGTTTTGGAGTGTATGTCTGGATCCAATGGTGCAGCTCAATAGGAGCAAAGGTTTCCTGCCATTCTCACACCTTCCTGGGGTAAAAAGTAAAAAATTTGAATAGCAAAGCAAGGGGACAGCCAAGGAAGTCAATTAATCCTTCCCAGTTTGATGGAGGGCAGCAGGGGATATACACAGGAGCCTATCAGTCCTAACCAGACAACAAGAAGCCTTGCTCTAGGCAAGTAGAGTGTGTAGCTACAAAGATAAACCGTATTTTTCCACTGACTATGTCCTCAGACGTAGGTCATGAGCAGACAACTGCTTGGGAACAATTTTAAGGAAAAATCTAGTCTATCCATAAAAATTACCTAACACAACATCATAGTCTGCCTCATTTTCAAACCTTTTGTGATTTTGTGTTAAGAGTTTAATTCCATCCTTGATAATCTGCCTTAGAGTACAACATGCCCCAATGCCACACATTCTTGCCCTCCAATCTTTCACACTCTCTCGTTATATTTACTCCAATCTTTCCACCCACCACAGAGAGGAAAGCAGAAGGGGACTTTCAGTCTCCTAATAACATTTCCGATGATTGCAGGCAACTGCCCAGCCCTTAGCTCTTCTAGTAATCTCAGCACTCAACAGGCAGAAACAGACACATTTCTGTGAGTTCAAGACCAGGCTGGTCTACAGAGCTAGTTCTAGGACAAACAAGGCTACACAGAAAAGCTGTCCCGAAAAAACAAACAACAACAATGAAAAATAGCAAGGTGATTAGCTTCTATGATTCACTTCTGAGCTCTGCAAGCATGCCTACACACTTGCTTCTGCACTGGAACACACACACACATACACACACAAATAAATAAATAAATTTAAGAGAAAGCTTTGAGGCAAAGACTGAGCTAAGGTACCAAACTACAGTTAAATGGGCCTGGAACATTCCAATAGCAAAACTCCTACTGTATTGTTATGACTACATGACATGATTTATCTTCTCCTCAGTCTCTGATTGTACAAACAATTTATTTAAGTTGCAAATTTCCTTGCACTATTTTTGTGGGAAAACCCCCAATGCCATGTTTTTCACTTGAAGAAATTGTTTGCTACACATACATGGGTACCCGAACCTACAGCCACATACCCAAATTCAGATACAGGTACACGTACATAATTTAAAATAATGACCAGTATGCTTTTTTAAAAGATTCCACATAGAACAGAAAGTAGGTACTGCTTATCTGTCTTTTACGTATGCTTTATTAAGTTTTAAATGATCCCTAGTTGCATTCCTTTTTTCCTCTGCAAAATGATTGAGTTCATCTTGTTCCTCTTCCTTGTCCTCCTCCTCTTCTTGTTCTTCTTGTTCTTGTTTTTTGTTCTTGTTTTTCTTCTTCCTCTTTCTCTTCCTCTTCCTCTTCCTCTTCTTCCTCCTCCTCCTCCTCCTTCTCCTTCTTCGTTTCTTCTTCATTATTTTGAAATAAGGTCTTACAGAGTAGGCCACATTCGCCTACAATTTGCTATGTAGCACAGGCTACCTCAGGTTCAAGAATGTAACGTCATACCCAGCTGACTTTCTTCTTTTTAATCATTGAATGTTAATCTTTTGTGTGTCTCTCTTAACACACACACACACACACACACATACACACAAACACACAGAGAGGAAGGAGGAGGGAGAGAGAGAGAAAGAGAGACAGAGAGAGGAGACTCGTGTTTTCTTTATTCATGTGTAACCCAGACTGATTCTAAAACTTAGCTACTGTAAGCAACTCCACAGGATACGCAGGGATGTTTATTGTATGTTGACTAAGACTCCCTTGACTGCATAGCCAAGAGTCATGTTAACTGCATCATACAGTGATGCTCTAGGTTTGGTTGGTTGGTTGACTGGTTGATTGATTTTGTTCTTTTTGTCTTGTTTTGCTTCATGCTCAGTTCCACAATGGCCGTAAGACTCTCTATACCACTCCACCTCCAGTGTCTGAGGGTTCCTTCCTTTCCTCACTACCTTAGAGCATGTGCTGAGTTTTGAAGTGTTCCAAGTTTGAACCATTGCATTGTTTTTCACAGTCTAACACACACATAGCTCCAGTCAGCTTGAGCTTGTGATTTTCCCTTTGAGCATTATACTGCAGTTCATGACATGTCACATTATAGCTTTTCTTTGCTAGCCATGAACATCTTTTATAAAGTATACCAATAGTCTAGATTCTCCCTAATTTTTGCCCCCATCCAGTGAAATCTGCTATGCAAATTTAGCTCCTGGTGGCCTTCTCTTTGGGGATTTTTATGTTTTTGTTTTTAAAGGGTGATATCAAAGCAGAAGATGTAATTTGGAGTAAAGTAAAAGCAAATCCATTTTCTTCAGCTGGATTTTAATTAGTAAATAGGGTATGTTAATCATTTTCATTGAAGGTTCAAGGAGAGAATAAAAATATAAAGGCATTTAAGAGGCAAAGGATTCTATAGGGGATCAAATTTCTGAGATTATGAGGTGGTATGCTTTTCATTTTATTTTTGTTTTGTTTTGATTTCTCAAATAATAACCTCACAGAATAATAGCACATATATCACAAAGTTGCTAAAGGCTGTAGTACCAGACTTAACAGACTTGCTTTGCAACACAGTTGCTTATCAATGAAGCATGTATGCAGTCTAATTAACATAATTGGAACGACTATAATTACACTATCATTTTGTTTGCTTTAGCACATTCTGTGGAGGTATATGGGTAGCAATATTTACTATTAAAATATTGCCCCTCACTGTATGCTATTTATTCTATTTATTCTACCTTCTTTGGGGTGATGCCCTGGTACTCAAAGGTGAGGAAAGTGTTAAACCCTTGAAGTACTGGAGGTAGAAGAAAAAAATACAATGAGACTAATCAGGACCTCACAGCAACCATAGAGATCCAAGAATGTGAACAGTTTTGAAATCACACTGGAAAACTTGTCCTCCCCAGCTCACAACACTCAATCTAATAAAATGACGAAGGGAATTGATTTCAAGCAGAATGCACCCCTCAAAGCTGGTTTTGCTCTGTTTTAAACAATCAAAACAAGTTACATCCTATTTTCAAAAACTGAGAATACAGTTACTCGGGCCCAGTGGGACTTGCACTGAGATACCCATTACTAAAGCAACTCCAAACACTTGTATTTGCGTTGACCTTTTCATGTGAGGCTGTAGTGAAGTGGGAAAATGTCCCTCACTAGTCCTGCTCCTCACGCTTGCTTTTAGACACATGGCAGAGATCCTTGCCCCCAACATCTCCACAAAACCAGGCAGAAGCTGAGAACCTCACATTGCCAGGACCTTATAGATTCGCCATTTTCAGTCTTCGAAGGAGGTAGAGCAGACGGCTAGATTTTCAGAATCAGTTTCACGGCACCGAAGAGGTTACACAGGTGTTTTCTGTTTTTGAAGCTTCCCTTTTCTCGGGTTGTTCCCAGAGAGAAGGTATGGGCTCAAACATTCCTGTTGGTTTCCTACTAGAGGCATCAAGCCAAGGCAAGCAGCTGCCGGTGTCACATTCACAGCCAATGAGTGTAATATCTGGGTTTTCATAACCACTCTTTTAAAGAGCACAAACAGAACACGGTATAAAGATCAATAAAACAGGGGGAGGTGTGCTCTGTGCCCTCTCATCCCACTGAGATCTCTGAATGACTCCACAGCCTCCTGCCTACATTTCCTGAGCTTCCTGTTAGGCACCAAAAGTCATTGAAAGAGCTGCTAATGTGTGCACTCTGCCTTAAAGGTACATCACGTGGTCTCCACCCGGGGTTCAGTGCGTGGTTCTCAATCTTCCACCAGATGTTTTTATTTACTAGTTGTTATTTAAAATAGCTTGTAGGGCTCTCTTATTTCATTCTGATCTCATTCCATTTGGAAGTCTTTAAGCAACAACATGTGTACTCTTGAAGCAGAGACTCTGCAGCAGTAATCAGGGCTGTGAAAGTGTTTTGTGAAAGCCACACAAAACCAGTCAACTGCATGAACATGTTGAACACCATTTCACAGTATTCCTAAGTCATGAATGCAGTGGAAATATTCCAGCAGAGAGCAAACACACTGGATGTTGTCAGGATCTGGTCAAAGTGCCCCCTTTTCATTCCTATATCTGCCCAGCATCTCTGAAAGAAGGCAGCTAATAGCTTGCAGCTCCCCTTTCCCCAGAGGATTTTCTAAAACTGAATTAAACAGGAGTGTTCTTACTGAAGGTTATGCACACACACACTAGAGCAGTCTGCTGTCAATAACTGGGCAGCACCAGAATCTGAAGGGCTGCCCCTTCCCCAGGTTCCTGTTTGATCAGGTCATAACTGATCACAGACTGGGTGACATTCTTTTTAAAATCTTTCATCTGCTTTATTTGAGCTCCCTGGCAATAATTTGTTAAGAAGATGCATTCAAATTCCTGTTCTGTCTCTTGTGAATGCAAGTGAAGTTTGTAGGGATGCTAAATAATAAACTACAAAAGCACCAAGTTTATACATGAATAAAAAACAGTCTGTACTTAGAAAAGAGAGCATCGGTAACAAGACTAGATGAAGACGGTGGCATTGAAGAATTTGTCTTTTGCTGAGTTTACCGTGTATCTCTAATTTCAAACTGTTCTTCTGCCCCAATCCCATCCACCCTGACTAGTGACATTACAAGGTGTATGTTACCATTTCTAACTATTGCTTAGGTAGTTGATGAACAAGTAGAAAAAATAATTGGAGTATGTGATGATTATCTGGAGGCCATAATGCTCTGAGAGTGCTGATTCTGCAGCTGAAGCCTGAATTTCAGTCCAGGTCCCCTGTGTCCTATGTGGTATAAGGAGAGAACTGCCTCCTGAAAACTGTCCTCATGCATACTGTTGCAGACACACACACACACACACACACACACACACACACACACACACGCACACGCACACACGCACACACACAAACACAGTATATTAAGAATTGAAAATACAAAGTTAAACTTGGTCACTATCTCACTATGTAACTAAATGAATCACCTTCCACTGCTCCCCTACCAGATGACTAGAGTTACAGACTGATGAGACTGGTACTTGTGCGATGTGGAGCAATTAGACACTTATGTAAAGTTTCAAGGAATGGTAATTAACATAATTAGTTCTGAAATCCATTTGCATACTTTCTGCCCCAGCAATTTCTTTCCTCGGATGTATATCTAATAGAAATGTACACAAATTTGCTCCAGAATTACTACCCAACAACATCCTCGGCAACACTAGTGATTAATAGCTGCAATAGAAAAACATGAGATATTCTGGAGCAGAAGACATGCACAGTAGTGGAATCATTAAGGAAATTATTAGACAACACTGAAGAATAAGTCAACATTGCTGTGAACAACAGCACAAGTGAACTTCATGAGCTGGAAACAAAGGGAAAGATGAAGGGCAGAAGCAGTGGATACTGGACAGACTGGTTCCAGGACTCAAAATTAGATGAAACAAATCTGTGGGGTTTAGAAACCAAGAGAATGCTTATAAGGGGAAGAGAGAGGTTTCTGAGGAGCAGAGACTATCTTTTTTGGAAGACAT
Source organism: Apodemus sylvaticus (assembly GCF_947179515.1). Classification (NCBI taxonomy): domain Eukaryota; kingdom Metazoa; phylum Chordata; class Mammalia; order Rodentia; family Muridae; genus Apodemus; species Apodemus sylvaticus. The sequence continues at coordinate 27,991,770 of NC_067474.1, forward strand.
TGACGATAGCTTAGCAATACAAATTTGTACATGTCTACTTTCTTTAGTAAATGCTTATTTGGGGGAAAGCAAGCAGATCAAATGGTAGGCTACAGTGCTTACTACAATAGGCAATGGAATGCTATTGTGCTTTGTGACCATAGGTGCATATATCTATGCCAGGAGAGATACAGTCTCTTTCTCTCTCTCTCTCTCTCTCTCCTCTCCTCTCCTCTCCTCTCCTCTCCTCTCCTCTCCTCTCCTCTCCTCTCCTCTCCTCTCCTCTCTTCTCCTCTCCTCTCTCCTTTTCCTCCCTCCCTCTTTTCCTTTCTTCCTCTCTTCTATATTTTCTAATCATCTACATCAGACCCAATTTTATAATAAAAGTAACTTCTTTTATTATACATCAATAAAATGCAAGAAGTAAAGTGAAAGTAGAAGATGAAAGATCAAAGGAAGGCTTTTCTTTTTAAGATGAGGACTTTCTGTGGCCTTTGTCTAGAAAACACAAAGAGTTAGGGAGCAGTAGAGGCAACTGGGAGATCTTCAGTTTATTCTGCTGTTCTGTAGACTTAAGCAATCCCTTCATCCATCAGTAGTTCTCCAGGGCAGATTCAATCTTAGGCTATGAGGTTTGCCAGATTCAGCCATGGACAAAAGTTGTTCTGTTTATTAGCTTGCTCTCCATTCCCAGTATGGTTAGGCACTCCCAAATTGCACCTCTAAGAAGCAGACTGGGAAAGGGATAAAAATAAATACCCAACAACAAATTAAATCCAGTCTCATTCTGTTGTGTTTTCCTTGTCCATGCTCAAGTCCTTTACAACACAGCATCAACTTTCTTTTCTGGTCATATTTTCTGTCATTCATAGAAGCCCCTTTCTGCTGTGGTTGTATTGAGATTGTTATGTCTGCTGTATTATGATCTAGCCCCCTTCCACCATAGCAAAATGCAATGGGGTTTTAAATTTCATGTCTAATAAGAGTAGTTTGGAGAAAGTTTTCTAAATTCTCCTGTTGTAACAGCAATCATGTCCCTTTGTGTTATTTTTATTAATATGAGAGCCAGATTTATACACCAGAAGACACAGTTGATATTAATTACTAATCTTCAAGACTATCTATCAAGCAGCTATGATTTTGTTTCTATATCAGAGAAAACAAGCAAAAACAAAAACAAAAACAAAACCTGCCCAAGCTCTCATAGCCAATAAGTGTACGAACCAAAATCTGACCTAGATCTAATCTCTCAAAGCAGAAGTTTTGGCACAGGTCTTGCTTTGCACTATATGGTGATTGTGATTTTGAGATTATATGCTCTGTTCATGTTCTTCTGCATACCAGGCATGATAACCACCCACTTGGGCCGTTGCATTGACTCGGTGGGTAATGGGACTTGAGCCTAAGATGACAACCTGAGTTCAAGCTCTATCTAACCCATGTGGAGGTTGGAGGAAAGCATGAACAGAACACTCCAGCACTGTCTTCTGAACTCCATCTACATGCAGTGGTTTTCACTTTCCCTCATCATATACTTCGGTACATATGATAAAAATACATTTAAATACTTTTTAAAAATTTACCTACACTGAGTAGTAATAAATGGCCACAGAATTTAACAGAATTAATTTCAGTTCGGTGTCATAGCAAAAACCAATAACATAGGTTTAATTTTTTTTTCTCATAAATGTGGGTTTTACAGTCTTTTCCTCCTCTGCCTCAGCAAGAACCATTCTAGAGTTAATTAAGGTAATATTAAGTCTTCGGGTGGACTATTGGCTATCATGACCCACGTTTTATATGAACAGGAAGTTGAGACACAGACATGTATACAGTCAAGACCCATGAAGATATTTAGAAGATGGCAACTTACAGGCAAAGGTGGTTTCACACCAGACCAACCCTGCTTGCGATTTTAAATGTCTAGCCTTTGGACATGTGAGGAGACAGGTTTGGGATGTACAAGCTTCCAGCCTATGGGCTCTTGTCCTGCAAGCCCTTGCACACAAGCACGCTTGCTGTGACTCTGCTGCCCTGATATGTGTGTTCCTAGACTGAGCTACTCTTCTTTTCATTGCTGAATTTCTTTGCCCTTCTGGGTGTATGATGACCCACTCCTTACTCTTTGTAACCAACTGCTCCCTACCTCTGCTATATTTGATTCTTTGTTTACAATTTCTGTTTTCCTGAATCTAGCCCATTATAGAAATTTTGTGGTGATCATAATCCAGTTTTACCTTTATTTTTTTTAAATCAGCACTGTTATAGATGCAATAAACCAGTTTTGTTGTTATTTTATGGTTTAGCTCTTCAAGACAGCATTTCTCTGTGTAATAGATCTGGCTATCCTAGAGCTCACTTTGCAGATCAGGCAGGTCTCAAAATCACAGAGATCTGCTTGCCTCTGTCACCAACTGCTGAAATTAAAGGGATGCACCACCACATCCAGCATGTAAACTAGCATTTTGCCTTGTGATCTTTGTTTTGTTTAACATGGTTGTCTGGGGACCACCCACATGGGTCAGTGGATACAATTTTTCACCACCAAACCTGATGAACAGTTTGATTCCAAAAAAACCACATGATAAGGGAGACAATCAGCTCCTGAAAATTATCCTCTAATCCCACACACAAGCCGTAGCATACTTGTGCTTACACAATATACATATATGTGTACATGTGCATATATATACATATGTGTATACATATTTACACACACACATACACACAAACACAAACACACTGACTAGGATTGGAGGAATGGCTCAGTCCTTAAGAGAGCTCTCTGCTCTCGTAAAGAATCAGAGTGCATATCCCAGTACCCACGTGGTAAAGCGCCAACCTATAACCCCAGTTCTAGGGATTACAATGTCATCTGTAGGTACCCTCATACATATTAACACACAAATAAGTAAAAATAAAAACTAAAAAAATAAAGACAAAACAAGCATTTCTGAAAAACTTTTGATTTGACTAGGATTGACAAGCTTTGCAATATATGATATATTCATTGTTTAATTGAAATTCAAGTTTTCCCAGGTATTTTGTAAGTTACCTGGTATCCCAATGTTTCTTTACTTATTAAAGTTGTCAGGTCTGTTATGGAGGTAGAATAGCTAAGAAATAGAGGGCACATTCAACATGAAGCTTAAAAAAATTAAGATTTAAAGCAAGCTGTTATATTCATGTTTTGTTTTTCCCATGAACTTTGCACATAATAGAATTATTGTACTTCTTACGGTCTTTCCTAATCCCACAACTTTTAGTGTACAGAGACTCAAACCCTGCCCTCCAAGTTTTAAGACACACAATCCCATTCTGTTGACCCATCTCCAACAAATCCTCTAACATATTTGTTTCCTCATCATACTTAAAATTCTTCATCATGTTTCCTCCAACCCAGGACTGAAGCCGTGTCAAAATGACAGTTGCCATACTTGCTGTCTGCCCAACCTTCTCCCACACAGTTCTGAGGAACAGTTTTGTCCACATTCATTCTTTCAGCCTGGGCCATTGGAAACATGTTTGCAAAAACATTTAAGCCACCATCCTCCTCATAACACTGCTTCTTACTCCAGCCTTGGCCTCCTCTACAAAGAATTCTCCTGGAAAAAGAGGCCAAATTGTTTACCAACTTTATAAAGCTCTACCGTAAATAAACCTGTTTGTGTTTTGCTTGTGCTCTGCCTTTTTATTCAAGGGTTGAATCAATAGAGTGTTCTGTGACTCTGTTTAAAGCAGACACAGTTAAGAACATTAATGGAGACAGCATGGCCGTGCAGCAGTTGCCCGGGCATGGTGGATGTCGATTAACTCCCCAATGTTCCTTTTAGACAGATGTTTCCCAAGAATCTTGCCAGAACACATGCATATTCTGTTAGCAGTGAAGAAGTTAAATACAAAGCCACTTCCTTCTCCCCTGAATGCATGCCTGAAAAGTCAGAAACCATAATTGAACGCATATGTGGCATTTTCCACAATATGTTAGTTGGTGGCTCTAATTATTATCACATGTACCACATTTGATCTGGTAGAACATGTGAAAATGTTTATATACTTTTACATTATGGTTTTACAACACATATAAACATTTAGGTACAAAAGGATTATAAATTTTGTTAAAGGCATTGAATTACTGTCAAAAAAAAAGAGAGAGAAACTTTAGCAATTATCCCTGTGCTTTTTTGCAAATTCTTTTTCATAAAAAAATCTGAAAGAGTAAAGCAGCAGGAGAGCTCACACTGGGGAAATGAGGCTGAAGTGCATCTAATAAACAGAATATATTTTGTAGCAGGAGGCTTTTAGGCTTTTAGGACTCTATAATGACCTGACAATTCAGAGCCCAGGTCTGGTCTTTATCTCATCTGTCTCTTGGTCCATGAGGAAAGGGGGGAACAATAAGGTAAGAGACTGAGGCATTGTCCAGGGTCAGGAGCAAAGTTGTCCCTGGTGATTACTGAGAAACTGCTCTGGCCCAGGCACTTTGCACACACACACATATCCTAATCTTTATAACAATCTGACTCTCTCATTACAAACGAGGAAAACAGTTCAAATGCTTAAGGGAACTGTGCTGTTGTTTTTCTTTTGATTGAATGCAGAAGCTTGGGTACCAGCCAAATCCAGGTCTAAGGGTAAAGGTTTTGGCTCTGTATCCAGAGGATGAGGATGAGCGTGAACCTTGTCTGAGAATTTCTCCTGAAATCCTTTGGCTTCAGAAGTAGAGCTGATACCAACTCTGTATTGCTCACTGGAGAGATGGCAATATATTTGAATCAATGCTTCAGAAAACATGCCTGGCATCAGCTCATTAAATGGGAAAGCAAGGAAGACTGTTCAAGGGCATCTGGTCTATTTTCTTCAGTTTAAAGATAAAGGATCTGAGGTCAACTAGCTCAGTGACTTGGGACAACGGCAACTAGAGTTTGGGAGCGCTGCCCTCTGGCAGCCTTGTAACTCAAGATTCTATGAAAAAGAATTGGACAGACACAGCTAGAGAGCTGTTAGCAATTTCTAAACAGTGGGTAATGTGTTCTCTTATGCTGTAGTCAATGGGCACGGGCTGGTGAGACAGCCTGTGGCTACTGTAGAATGAGGGAGCTATCTCCCCAGATGTGTGAGCATCTAGATCACCCAGCCAATTAGGGCCATCTCACCTAATGTCTTTTTGCCTAATGCAGATCAGTTAATCAAACTCAAACTGCTCCAGCTATGGTAAGCTATTTTCTACCTAATTGGCAGAGTTGGAGTGCCCACCGGAGGGAGCCTCTCCAATCCCCACTTGGGGCTGCAGATGAGTTTTGTGGTTGGAAGGAAGTTAAAATGCCCTAAAGTCTAGACACAGAGGCTCACTTTTAAAGGTGGAACTAGGAGCCATGGAAGAGAGATAGTTATAAAAGCACAGCTCTGGAGCCTGATGGACTAATAATTCGTGGAAGTGACTACCCTATTGCTCCCTTCTGACTTCAACTATTACAGGTTCCCTCTGTGATTTATAGAACCATGGGAGTAGCAATTGGCTTCCTTCCTTCCTCCTGCCCATTCTTCTAATGCTGTTTGAAGTTGGAGATATAGGAGCTGCTTCTCTTAATTTCTAGCCGTGAAGAAGATCACAACTGCTCATTATAACTACAAACAGCCTTTTCAAAATTACTTTTTCTTGAGAGTTTTTTTTTCTACCAGATAGTGGAGCACTAACATAGGTATTTCACAAAGGCAGAGGAACAGTGGTGGGCAGCAGAAAGAAATTCATTACATCTGACTTTACAAGTCCTACTCCACGTCTGAAAAGGCTGTTTAATTTAGGGATTAATAGAAGTGCTTAGGACAGACTATTATACTACAGAGCTCACAAGGACTAGAACTTGTATAGCAGAGGAGATCTGGAAAATTCAGCACTGTCCAATCACAGTGAAGAGTAGTCTTTAGTCTTCTTACCTGGGCTGTTCTCCAGGCTTTCAATCTCATAATCTCCTTTTATTATTTCACTATCAAAGTCACACACACACACACACACACACACACACACACACACACACCAATAAATAGAGAAATAGAGAGAGGAAGCTAATTTAAAAATAGGATATGAGAAACTACCTCAGAAAATGATTCATAGGCTCTCTGAAGTCACCAAAGTGGATCCACTTAAGTAACTTTTAAGTGTTGATAAGAACATATTGAATAGAATCATTCTCTAGAAAGCTGTGTGACATAAAAAAGAATCAGCCAACATGCGAAAGTATCCATGAGGACCCTTTTGGGTATTTATTGGGAGGTAAGTACTGGCAAATATACAGAACAGATTTTAGAAGAATCTCTCCTTAGAAAACCATGCCACTGTCAGCATGGAATGTCACTACCTTGACATCTCTCAGAAGCTGCACAGTAGTTCTACAGAGAAGTGCACCATTTCTCTCAAATTGCAGTTTGGGAAACTGAGGATAGAAAAAGTGAGTTGATTTCTAAAAAAAAGGTAAAGTGACAAGCAGAGTAGAGCCATAGTGTCTGATTCCCAGGTTGTGTTTCACAATTATTGTTAAAATATATACAATTCTGAAATGCTAAGTGAGGTACCAACAGAGGACAGTTTATTCATTATTTTACAGTAGCAAAAACCACACAGGCAAGAACTAGGGAATGTGATGTTGGAATGAGAGGATACACAAAAAAGCAGCCCAAGTTCCATATTGATGGAAAAATGGGGCTCTCAAAACATCATCTGGGCAAAGGGCTTCTGAAGAGGCTGCACTGGGCTCCTTGAATCATCCATTATGAAACTGTGACACTTCCGGACCAGTGGTGTGATTAGCTGCAAAGGTCTTACAGTGTTTTCAATCACAGGCCCTTTCCATTGCCAATAGGCAGCAAAATACAAAATTTAGTTTAATAGAATAAACTCTATAAATCAAGCTTAATTACTTCACTTGAAAATGAAACAATTGAGCAATGCCTTACATCAATCTAAAGGTAAATTCTTTTTAAAAAAAATCACTCTTGGGTAAACAAAGGCAGCTCTACGTAGGGATGAGCATGAAGAAATCAGTGTACTTTATAACTAACACAGTTTAGAAGAAAGAGACAATCCTCAGGTTATCATGGACATCTTTCTTTTAAATAAAATTATGCCAAGAAAACTTTTTTAAATTTCTAGTTAAGGTTATTAAAAGAACATGAAATTAATAAAATGAATTCATAAATCATACAGAGACAGGGGCTTTCAGAATAGAAAAAAATTATACACTAAACTCTTGGTTTTATGATAAATTTGGAGTTATGATGTCTATTAGTACGTACCACAGATAACAGAAAATAAACTTTGTAAAGCAGAGGCTAGACTAAATATTGTAATATGAGAGAGAAGAGCAAAGGTAAGGGAAAGATGCTCCTTGAAAGATGAGTCCAGGAGTCCAGGTCCAGCTTGCTTCAGCGGTCATGCACGCTTCCAGTTCCTGTATGCAGCCAGCCAGTAGATCAGATGTTCGGTGGGGTCAGAAAACACGCTGCTACTTTTGTCCTTCCCAAAAGTTGTGTCTGAAAACAGTTGTTTGAGGATACACTCTTACAAATTCATACTCAAGTGAAGTCTGTGAGACTCCAGGCACAGGGATAGGGGCTAGCAGTGAGGACAGTTAAAGAGAGTACATTAGACTTTTTGTTATGTTTATAAAATGTAAAGCAAATGTAAAAATGATGCATGAAGACTAAAAATATGAATTAATAGTAGCATCATGGAAGTGAAATATCAACATACAAGTTTTAAATGCTGTGTGCCACCAGATAAACACACTCCTTAGCTTCAGTGTCTGCTGCTAGGCATCTGAGTCTGAATCCCAGTTTACCATATGCCTTTGTATGAGTACAGACAAGTATCTACATATACACATGCCTGTATCTACGTGTATACATCCCTTCACATACAAGTACATTTTATGAACCCACAAAATCCAACAAAATGTATTTTTAAAAAGTAGTTGCTGGAATTATCTAAGTAAATGTTTTCTTTTACATAATAATTTATTGGCTTACTAAGATTTTTAAACTGTGTATTTTTTACTTTGATATAAAATATGTCACTAAATACAAAAAGAAGACACTAATAATTAAAATTATAGTTATAGGCGAGCCCCTCTCCTCCTGAGAGTCCAATCTGCAAGGTTTAGAAACTATGTTGACTTTTACTTGGATTTATATTATTAAGTCTATTATCCAAAGATGCCATATGATGTTGGTATACATCTTGGAATTTTAACATTGTGTCGTCAGAGTTGTCGACACATCTGGATGTGCTTTTAATTAATAACATCATTGAATGTAGCAGGAGCACTACTGAGAAGGAACATGCGCAGTATGATAGACCCCTTCAGTATGTTTTCTGCTGTGTTTTTGTCCACCCTGGTCATGTTACCCAGGGTCATCTAGACAACTCTGTGCCTATTGCTTTTCTAACCTATAAACTTGGAGAGATAGTACTGGTTTTGTATTGCAGCATCCCAAACTCCAAAATCTAAACTGGAACACTCTCCAAGTTCTAAAACATTTGGGCAATATCATACCACTATGAAAAATGTCATACCTGACCTCACAATCTAAATGTACATACACCAAAGTTACCTCTACGATATCTATGAAATGTAATGAATTTTATGTTTCCCTTGAATGACAGGTAAAATATTCCATTAAGTACATGGAAATATTCTGAAACTGAAAACTGGTAAAACTTCTTGTCCCAAGAATTTCAAGCCTCCTCTATAGGTTAATTAGGAGAAAGCAGACAGCTAGGTGTGGCTGAGCAAGTAGAAGGCCATGGAAGCCAAAGCTCGCTTTCTGAGTTAGAATGGGTGTTGACTCCACTGCCTCCACTTGGGCCTAAGGCTAAGACTCCTGTCCTGTATTCCTCTTCTTGACTAAACTGACATCATAGCTAGTATTCTACTGACACCAGTATTCCAGTAATCTGAAAATCATTTCTCTGGGCATCTTAAAAGGTCTACAGGTGACATTTGTACCTACCAAGTTCTGACCTGAAGCTTTTTATTCAGCACTGCATCCATGCATTATGAGGAAAATATATGATTTCCAGTGTATATCTGAAAGTCCTGTCTTACAGACTGTTCTTCTTCAGCCTCCATTAAAATTCCTACAATAGTAGTAGATACTGCATGAATGGATCTGTGGAAAAATGAAAGGCAACCCATAGCTGTATCTAGAGCTCATGGGGTTTGTTTTGTAGTTATATTGGGATATTCACATGTCTTATCTGTTACTTGGTTGCTTAGTTCTTTGTGATTTTTTTTTTCTCCTCTTGCTCAAGTAGAAGCAAGTCTGGATACAAATTGCTGGGCAATTTTAAGCAACCAGTAGAGGTAGTTAATTTGGAGAGCAAGCACAAGCCTGGCATTATGAGACTGATTTTAAATCATATATTTGTAGCTATTCTGTCAATAAGTTAGGTGGATAACTACAAGCCCTCACTGTAACTCAGCCTAGAGGAAGAACCTAACTCCTTTATGCCTGTATTAGTTGAAGATGTCAGTGGGTATTTTTTTCATTTACCAAGATAACCACTTTCATTTCTGTTATCTTTCCATGGTCAACAAATTCGCAGGAAGAGTTACATCAGTATAGAACTGAGAAATGACAATGCAATTTTTCTCGCATCAGAAGCCAAAAAACGGTTATGCTTGATCATGATCATGTTGTAATCACAAAGAACATGCACTCCATTTACAAAGAATGCATTTCATATCAAGGGCCTGCATTTATTAGATCTACAAATCTACTATCTCTAAAACACACACGATTCTTAAAATGTTGCTCACCACATGTGTTCATAGTTTTGAAAAATGGTGAAATGTGCAATCAGCAACTAAATATTCTTCAAGGACGTCCTCACAAAAAGAGCACCATATTTTCAAAGCTGAAACAGATGTGCAACTACTTGAGGCACAGCTCCTTCAGGCTTTTTCTGTACTGTGAGGTATCACCCAGATGTTGCTTCCCAAAGGCCTTCGACGACTTGCATCCTTTAACTAACATAATACAAGAATGACTGGGTTCCTTAGTTCAGTGGGGCAGCACAAATGTAGCAGAAAATGCAATCACACAGCATGGTGGCCAGAGACTTGACTCTGCTCTCACCTAGGTAATAAATGGATCATGTCACCTGACTAAGGATCAGTCTCTTGTGCTTCATTTATTTTGGCCATGCTCCACTGTCACACGGTTAGTCAAAAGGACAGAAATTAACTCAACCCTCAATCAGTCTGTCCTCTAGAAGCCCTTCAGTCTGTTTCTTGGGATTTAACTTCAGCAGATATATATGCTATACAATCTCTGCCCAAGTCTATCAGCCCTAATGTTTGGAAAAGGGTACTGCCGAGCTTCATGAATTTAAATCGTAGAGAGATGAACATCAAAAATTTCACACGATTGCTTCTTTTAAATATGATTTATTAGTCAAGAATGTTAAAAGGAGGAATATATCAAAGGCAATGCTACCTACAAAGAAGAATGCAAGTTGTTTCCAACATATGTTTCACAGCTTAGCTCTACCCTCACTTTTGAGAATCATTTTATGTGTTCTTGGTCTCTTCCTTGGCCTCAAGCCCAAACATGTTTGATGATACCTTCGCTATCTTCCAAGCTTGAGATTTCAGACACGAAACTGAACATGAAGTATTAACATGAGATAGTGACTCCACATAACCAAGAATTCAAAACCACCAATATCATCAAGGGTGAAAAAAATCCACTTATTGTTCTTTTTGGAAAAGCATTTGAGAGCATTGTGTGATCTCACCCTGACCCAAAAATATTTCTTCTATCTCATTCTATAAAGTAAATGAGGTGAGAAAGGAGATGCAAAAAGAGAGAGAAAGAGACAGAAAGTGAGGAGTCTGGAGAATTTTTGGAAACTGGGAGAACAAAATGTGAAGATTCAATGGTGTTAATGGATAGACAGGGGATGTCACAGTAAAGGAGGAGTGGGTAGTTGTTAACAGGAGTTTTATTGTGGGTGTTCGCCGATGCTAATTCATTGAAATATATGTAACTTTCTGGGGGATGAAAAGGTCAAGGTTAGTGCCTGCGTGTTCTGCTAGCCATATGTCACTGGTTTCTGACTAAAATAACTACCTCAGTGCTTCTTCTATGTGGGAAAAGAATAGCTAGAGAGTAAAAGGAACACATTTGTGGATTTATTATTCATGAAGTTTTTTTGGTAACCTTGGGTTTGATGACTTTGGATCTGGATTTTCCAAATTTCCTTTCAGTATCCACAACTCCTCTTAGCTGTTGAAGGAAAATATCCTTTCAATTTCTTTAAGGGACAGCAGTTGTCCTGGGCTTTATCATGGACAGCAAAAGAGAGAAGACAAACACCTGCATGGAAGGACATCCAGAATTGCTTCAATTGTGCCTTATATTTGGAACATTTAGAGCAGATTCACATTACAGCATTCTTGATTGTTATTAATGCAAAAAAAAAAAGCCAAAAATTCTGTAATTGGTTGAATCCAAGTGTCTTAGTGTTTCCATTGCTGTGAAGAGACACCATGACCAAAGCAACTCTTACAAAAGACAACATCTAATTGAGACTGGCTTATAGTTTCAGACATTCAACCCATTATCAACATTGTGGGACACATGGCAGCTTGCAAGCAGACATAGTGCTAGAGAAGGAGCTGAGAGTTCTACATCTTAATCTGAAGGCAGTCAGAAAGAGAATTGTGCACAGGCTCCCTTTATGGAACTATCTTCTGCACTAGACTGAGCTTGGCTGTTGGGCCTCAAAGCCTGCCTTCATAGTGACATATTTCTTCCAACAAGGCCTATTCCAAAAAGGCTACACCTCCTAATAGTGTCGCTTTTCATGGGCCAACCCTATTTAAACCACCACACCAACTTTCCAAGGTCATATGAACTAAAAGTATTCTGTCCAGTAGGGACATCTAAAAGAACAAGCAGGTCTGTGCAGTAGCTGAAGAAAGTTGATTATATTGAGAACACTGGAAGCTAATCTGCAGCAACACTGATGAAACAAAAGCCACCCCACCTTACCTGCTTTGAGGTCACCGCTCCCCACTGGCCATCACTCTGCAAGTCAGTAACTATCAGGACAGCCAAGAGGGAAGCCCAAATGAGGGAAGGAGTTGCACAACCCTGTTTGCTGCTCACACTCAGAGCCCGGATAGTTATGGAAAAATGGTTTGCCCTTGAAAGAAGCACCTGGATATTCTAATTTCTGAATTTAGAGTGTCTATTGTTATCAATAATATTATTAATATTAATTCATATTAATTAATAATTAATATATGAATTAATTAATAATATGAATTAATATTAATATTATTATATATTTATTAGATATTTTCTATATTTACATTTCAAATGTTATCCCCTTTCCTGGTTTCCCCTCCAAAAATCCCCTATCCCATTCCCCCTTCCCCTGCTCACTAACCCACCCACTTCTGCTTCCTTGACCTGGCATTCCCCTACTTGGGGCAATGAGCCTTCACAGGTCCAAGGGCCTCTCCTCTTATTGATGTCCAACCAGGCCATCCTCTGCTACCCATGTGGCTGGAACCATGGGTCCCTCTTTGGTTGGTGGTTAAGTCCCTGGGAGCTCTGGGGTACTGGTTGGTTCGTATTATTGTTCCTCCTATTGGGCTGTAAAGCCCTTCAGCTCCTTGGGTCCATTTTCTAGCTCCTCTTTTGGGAACCCTGTGCTCAGTTCAATGGTTGGTTGAGAGCATCCTGCTCTGTATTTGTCAGGCAGGGCAGGGCCTCTCTGGGAACAGCTATATCAGGCTCCTGTCAGCAAGCACTTGTTGGCATCCACAAAAGTATATGGATCTAGTAATTTTATATGGGATGGATCTCCAGGTAGGGCAATTTCTGGATGGTCTTTCCTTCAATCACTCCACACTTTGTCTCTGTATTTCCTCCCATGGGAATTTTGTACCCTATCTAAGAAGGACAAAACTATCCACACTTTGGCCTTCCTTCTTAAGCTTCATGTGGTCTGTAAACTATATCTTGGGTATTCCAAACTTCTGGGCTAATATCCACTTATCAGCGAATACATACCATGTGTGTTCTTTTGTGATTGGGTTACCTCACTAAGAATGATATTTTCTGTTTTTGTTTATAATATATATATTGTTTATATATATTAAATGAATCTATTTATTTATTACATGAGTCTTCCAGGCGACAGCTATATCCAGCTCTGGTCAGCAAGTACTTGTGGGCATCAGGCATTGATAATAGTGTCTGTGTTTTGTAACTGATGGGATAGATCACCAGGTTGGGTAGTCTAAGGATGGTCTTTCTGTCAGACTCTGTTCCACACATTGTCTCTGTATCCCCTTTTGTGGGTATTTTGTTCCCGCTTCTAAGAAGCAACCAACAAATTCGAAAAAGATCTTTACCAACCCTACATCCGACAGAGGGCTAATATCCAATATATACAAAGAACTCAAGAAGTTAGACTCCAGAGAGCCAAATAACCCTATCAAAAACTGGGGTACAAAGCTAAACAATGAATTTTCACCTGAGGAATATGGAATGGCTGAGAAGCACCTAAAGAAATGTTCAGCAACATTAGTCATCAGGGAAATGCAAATCAAAACAACCCTGAGATGCAAATCACCTCACAGCAGTCAGAATGGCTAAGATAAAAAACTCAGGAGACAGCAGGTGGCAGCAAGGATGTGGAGAAAGAGGAATACTCCACTGCTAGTGGGATTGCAAGTTGGTACAACCACTCTGGAAATCAATCTGGTGATTCCTCAAAAATGTGGCATGATACTACCAGTGGACCCTGTTATACCACTCCTGGGCATATAACCAGAGGGTTCTCCAGCATGTAATAAAAACACATGCTCCACTATGTTCATAGCAGCCCTATTTATAATAGCCAGAAGCTGGAAAGAACCCAGATGTCCCTCAATGGAGGAATAGATACAGAAATTGTTGTATATTCATTGTATACAATGGAATACTACTCAGCTATTAAAAACAATAAACTCATGAAATTCTTAGGCAAATGGGTGGAACTGGAAAATATTATCTTAAGTGAGGTAACCCAATCATAAAAGAACACACATGGTATGCACTCACTGATAAGTGGATATTAGCCCAGAAGCTTGGAATACCCGACACAATTCACATATCAAATGATGCCCAAGAAGAAGGAAGAACAAAGTATGGATACTCTGGTCCTTCTTAGAAGGGGGAACCAGAAAATTCCTGACCCTGATAAACAACCTCAGCAAATTGGCTGGATATAAAATTAACTCAAACAAATCAGTGACCTTACTCCACACAAAGGATAAACAGGCTGAGCAAGAAATTAGAGAAACAATTCCCTTCACAAGTCACAAGTAACATAAACTTGTAACTAAACAAATGAAAGATCTGTATGACAAGAACTTCAAATCTTTGAAGAGAGAAATCAAAGGCTAGCCCTTAATATTTCCTGTTTTTCAAAGGTCTGTCAGATGATCCTGGGCCAGAGGCTGAAGAATGATTCTCCAACTTCCTGACTTACAAGGGCTGTATGGGTAGGCAGCTGTCTCTTCAACTTGTCTCAGTTTTGGAAGCTGTATTAGGCTTCTTATATCTTCAGATAATGTTGGTCACTCAGATTTCTGTCAGGGTGGAAAGATTACTTATAGTCTCATAGCCAATCCAGGCTATTTAGCATTGAGAGAACAGATTTCAGAGGATGGTTTTCAGATGGCATATGATCTAAAGCCAGAATGTAAGTCAGGTGTAGAATTATAAGTCTTTTAAGTTAGGACAGATGATGGAGCATTCTATTTTTATTGACAAAAAGATGGACTGGGTGTTAGGTCTATCTTGTACTTTATAAATTACAAAATGGTAATAGTTTTGCTCAATTTATATCAGAGATAAAAGAGTTTTTAAATAAGTGGAAAGGGGGAAGTGTTGTGGATGGCCCTGGTTCTGTTTGTATTGTCCAGTTAATTCAGCTTTCCCAGGAGGGGTTGTCTGGAATGAGGAATGAGTCTCTTACTCAGGTGACTCCTTGTGAACCATCCCCTAAAGAATAAAGGAATCAATCACTGGGCAAGTAGGTGGGAGTTCCAGGTTGGATAGGGAAGAGAGGCAGGAGACAGATAGGGGTTTTTGGAGGGGGATAACAAAAGGACAAAATGTAGCTACTAATGTCTCCCAGTTTCAGTGCCTGATCTGCCAGGATTTGCCACCAGAGGATTTGGATTTAATATGGAATTTAAGATTAGGAATCTCCCTTCTAAGGAGGACCAGAATATCCATACTTTGTTCTTCCTTCTCCTTGGGTATCATTTGATATGTGGATTGTGTCTTGAGTATTCCAACCTTCTGGACTAATATCCACTTATCAGTGAGTGTATTCCATGTGTGTTCTTTTGTGACTGGGTTACCTCACTTAGGATGATATTTTCCAGTTCCACCCATTTGCCTAAGAATTTCACGAATTTATTGTTTTTAATAGCTGAGTAGTATTCCATTGTGTATCCATTCCTCCGTTGAGGGATATCTGGGTTCTTTCCAGCTTCTGGTTATTATAAATAGGGCTTCTATGAACATAGCAGAGCATGTGTTCTTATTGCATGCTGGAGAATAATAATAATAATAATAAACAAGATTAGGATTCTAGTTGTTGCACCCAGTGATTGAGTTAGCATCTTTTCTGAACTAAGTTTGTGTGGTGGCTTCTTCACACAGTGGCTTGACTGGGTTCCAGAGAGAAAAGTGTGGTGGCAAAACATGGGTTTACCTGATGTGCACCACAAAACATCATGAGAGTTTTGAAGCATGGGGCTGGCCTAGTAGCAATCTACCAGTGGGAACTTGGGGAGCTGGGTGGAGAGATTTTGGAGCTCTGAGTCAGAGAGTCTCCATGAGATAAGAACAGGCCAACCATTGCCTCTCAGTGCATGGCCAGTCAGCCTGCTGGGGCAGAGAGTAGCTAGGTTTAGTTCTGAGACCTGGTGCCACTTTTTAAACATTTCCTGTAACATATCTCCAGGGAGGAGACAGCTTCACCAGTGATGTATCTTCATTTTTGTTGTTGTAGTTTTTATTATTTCAGTGTACAATTTTGCTTTGAGAGTTGTCACTATCCAATTCCATAAGTGCTGTAATAATCATAAGTAAATGGGCAGCCAAGATTCTTTCATTCATTACTCAGGTGCCACTGCTCATAGCATTTTATTTGATATATTCTTTATTTACATTTCAAATGATTTCCCCTTTCCTGGATCCCCCCTCCCCGAAAGTCCCATAAGCCCTCTTCCCTCCCCCTGTTACCCCATCTACCCCTTCCCACTTCCCTGTTCTAGTATTCCCCTACACTGCTGCACTGAGCCTTTCCAGAACCAGGGGCGACTCCTTCCTTCTTCTTGGACATCATTTGATATGTGGATTGTGTCTTGGGTATTCTAAGCTTCTAGGCTAATATCTGCTTATCAGTGAGTGCATACCATGAGTGTTCTTTTGAGACTAGGTTACCTCACTTAGGATGATCTTCTCTAGCTCCATCCATTTGTCTAAGAATTTCATGAATTCTTTGTTTCTAATGGCTGAATAGTACATATATATATATATATATATATATATAACATTTTCTGTATCCATTCCTCCATTGAGGGACATCTGGGTTCTTTCCAGGTTCTGGCTATTATAAATAGGGCTGTTATGAACATAGTGGAGCACGTATCCTTATTACATGCCCTGGGATCCTGTGGGTATATGCCCAGGAGTGGTATAGCACGGTTCTCCGGAAGTGTTGTGCCCAGTTTTCTGAGTAACCACCAGACTGATAAAGCCAGACACACTGAAACTAATAGAAAAGAAGCTGGGGAAGACCCTTGAGGACACAGGCCCAGGGAAAAAGTTCCTGAACAGAACACCAATGGCGTATGCTCTAAGATCAAGAATTGACAAATGGGACCTCATAAAATTACAAAGTTTCTGCAAGAACACCATCAAAAGGACAAAATGGCAACCAACAAATTGGGAAAAGATCTTCACCAACCCTACATCTGACAGAGGGCTAATATCCAATATATACAAAGAACTCAAGAAGTTAGACCCCAGAAAACCAAATAACCCTATTAAAAATGGGGTACAGAGATAAAGAATTTTCACCTGAAGAACTTTGGATGGCTGAGAAGCACCTTAAGAAATGTTCAACATCACTAGTCATTAGGGAAGTGCAAATCAAAACAACCCTGAGATTTCACCTCACACCAGTCAGAATGGCTAAGATTAAAAACTCAGGAGACAACAAGTGTTGGCGAAGATGTGGAGAAAGAGGAACACTCCTCCACTGTTGGTGGGATTGTAAGCTGGTACAACCACTCTGCTCATAGCATTTTTATGAAGACATTCTCTAAGTATTTTATAGTTCCTCCCTCACTCTGATGTGGACAGTAAGTCAGGAGCATGTTGAAACCAGAGTTTCATGTGTGTGTAGTGTCTCTGTATTGACACTTTGTGTTGGTGCTCATGTGTACATACAGGTATGTGTAATGACTAAATGTATGGAGGACTAAACTATATGTCCAGTATCTTCCTCAACTGCCCTCCTTTTTACTGATAGAGGAGGGTTCTCTCTCTCTTTTTTATTTTCTAAATTCTTTGTTTACATTCCAAATGCTTTCCCCTTTCCCTGTTCCTCCCTTCCCATATGTCTCATAAGCCTTATCCTCTCCACCCATTCTCCAATCACCTCCCTCCTTTTTCTGTGTCCTGGTACTCCCCTACAATGCTGGATCAAGCCTTTCCAGGATCGGGCCCTCTCCTTACTTCTTCATGGGAGTCGTTTGATATGCTAATTTTGTCTTGGGTATTCAGAGCTTCTGGGCTAATTAATATCCACTTACCAGTGATTGCATTCCATGTATATTCTTGTGTGATTGGGTTACCTCACTTACGATGATATTTTCCAGTTCCAACCATTTGCCTAAAAATTTCGTGAATTTTTAATTGCTGAGTAGTGTTCCATTGTGTAAATATACCACATTTTCTGTATCCATTCCTCCATTGAGGGACATCTGGGTTCTTTCCAGCCTCTGGCTATTATAAATAAGGCTGCTATGAACATAGTGGAGCATGTGTCCTTATTGCATGCCAGGGAATCCTCTGGGTATATGCTCAGGAGAGGTATTGCAGGGTCCTCTGGAAGTGTCATGTCCAGTTTTCTGAGGAAACGCCAGACTGATTTCCATAGTGGTTGTACCATCTTGCAATCGAGGTGGGTTCTTTTGTTGAGCCTAGAGCCTGCCAATTCCACCTAGACCAGCTAGCCACTTTGTTCCTAGGATTCTCTTTCTTTGCGGGATGTTCCAGGTATTCTGTTCAGCTTTTAAATGAACTTTAGGAATCTAAACTCTGGTGCTCACACTTACTAGACTAGTGAGGCATTCACTAAGCCATCTCTGCAACCCAGTTCCCAAAGTTTTAATATTATTATGCTTTTAACCTCAGCATCTCTGCTGAGAAGAAATGAACCATAGAATTTCTGTTTCACCTCAACTTTGGTAAACTAGAGGATAAGGGTGTTTTGGTAAAATTGCTGTAAATTAGCCTTAGGTGATTGTCCTACTGACCAGTTTAACTTGAGAAGCTGCAAATTCCAGCTGTGATGCAGGCTAGGTTATTCTTATAGCTTCCTTCTGTTCTCAGAACGTGCTTTAGTTGTCTCTGAAAATGATTTCTTACAATCTTGATGTTTTTGGCCAAAGTGACATAATTTATGCTTCTAATTGTCTAAATCACCCATTTCTTTCCCAAATGTCTTATTGCATAAAAAAAATCATAGGAATAAAGAGGACTACAGGGTCAAGGATGGCAAGATGGCCTATTAGATAAAGCTGTTGGCCAGGTGATCTCAGTTTCATTCCTAGAACCGGCACAAAAGAAGATGGGAAGAACTGACTCCACAAAGTTGTCTTCTGACTTCTCCTACATACACTGGGAGTGATCCATGCCCACAACACACTTAATAAATTTTAAAATATTAAAATAAGTGGAACTTTGAAACTTCATACCAATACTGGAAACTTCCATACAAATTGGCAGGAAAAAAGGCAGGGACAGAACATCTAAAACATACTAGGACAACAAATTGAGTGCATAGATGGGTTTTTTTCCTGTTGCTCTTCTGTGTTTGTTTGTTTCTGTAGAATAGTAGCAATGTATAATAGAAGTTGTCTTCAGATGCCATTTAAATGATTTGCATAATATAAATCCCTTCTGTTTATTATTTTAGAAGTTATAGCTATGCTGTGAGTAATGTTAATTAAGTGACTTATATCTAGAAAAGTCAGAAATATCAACTTTTTATTTATTTTGGAACTAACATGTAAATGCTTAAGAAGGATTCCTGATTTCTCAGAGACTGGATCAGAATGTAAAGCTTTGGTTTCCCTGGGAATTGTTCTAGCTACCACATTGCTCTGTCGTTCTTGGACTGCTTTATCTGCTTCTTGTGAATATTTGCAATTCTTTCCCACAGTTGTTCTCCCAGTATGCAGTTAAGTCTGTGGCTTGGTTCTGATAGACTGAGCATAGGAGGAGAACTTTGGGGACTGAGGCCCTAGGACCCTTTGCATTTCCTTCTCCTTCCTGTGTGATGTGGAAGTTGGGGGACTTCATTATGGTGAGGCTAACAGCAATCTGTCCCCCATAATTAATTTCTGTAAGCAATAATTCATTAATGAGAAGAATAACAGCCCAGAGACACTAATGCTTGTGTGTGACTCCAAATCTCTATCTCCTTATTTAAAGGTGGAATTGAAGATTAGTGGAGACAATAATTTGAACATCCTACATACAAAGAGCAGTGTAACCACCTTAAAATATTTCTGGTTGTGAGGAGATGACACAATTTAAAGGCAGCTTGTGTTCTAAGTTTTTCTTGCCTGCACTTGGGAATACTTGATAATTTAGGAAGACTTATACCATCAAATTAATTACATTTTCCTGATACCATGTCTTTTTCCTTTTTAAATCAGCTAGCTCTGAAATATAAGTAGCAGTGGAGTAGCTATTCATTCCTTCAGTTTACTGAAAATAATAGTTTAAACATCGCAAAAAATGCCATTATTCTACATAGAGTAAAAATGCATCAGCATTTTTCTTTTATGTGTTTTTTCTTTGTTAAATATTAGAAGACAGTGTCCCAGCTGTAAAGCAGTTTTCTTTTCAACTAAGTGTGAAAACAGAATCATTGTTAGTCTTTTGTAACTAATTTGAGAAAACAGATGAGCTTGATTCTAGGGTATTTTGAAGTGCACTGAATAGGAATGTGATCGAGATTGAATAGCCCTGGAAGGGTCAAATGCATCCTTGTAGAGTCAGAACGTGAAAGAATGATTGTGAACTTGGTGAGACCACAATGGATTAGAATCCAAACTGTCAAACGTGCAGCCCTTAGCCCCGGCTTGATTTCTTTTTCATCAACAGCTGGTCTCTTCCTTTCAATAAGACTCACTAAATAATTACACGGAGCTCTTGCAACAATATTCCAAATGGATTATTTCTTATAGTACTAAAACTCAATATATATTGAGATCTAGAATTTCTGAATGTGTGGACTTCATGAAATCTGACTCAATTATTTTTTTTCTCCAGTAAAATGAATATAATAGGACTTGGATTTTTATTTTTTTTAAGTTTCTGTCATAAAATTGCCCTGCATTATAAAAGAGAAGGCAGAAAAGGAGGTTTTAAAAGAGACAAATCAGGATCTGGGGTTTACAATTTTGCTCTGCATCGTGTCAAGCATGTGAACTAAAGCAAAATATCAGTGTATAATCAAAAACAGAGACTAGTGTGCAACAATGTGTAAGCCAAAATCCATGTCTAGGATGCACACTCCTGTTTGTGTATCACATCTCTGGCTGCTTTTGCACTTCGAGAGTGAAGGTCCCATGGTCTCACCTGACATACTATGGATCATAAAGCTTAAGTTAGAGTCCTGAGGCCTCTGGCGGGAGCCTTCAGATCTCCGCTTTGGGATCCAGAACAGCCTGGGCTGCAAGGCCACATCTCCAGGTCCTGCAAGAGGCAAGAGGGGCATCCAGGAGGCCAGCTGGGAGGAGTCAGGGTGCTCTGGTGAGTCCAGCAGGCCCCTGCGGGAGCCATCAGGTGTCTGCTTCCTGGATCTGAACAGCCTGGGCCACAGCAAAGTGGCTGGCTACAAAATCAATGCAAGCAAATCAGTAGCCTTTATATACTCAAAGGACAAGCAGACTGAGAAAGAAATTAGGGAAATGACTCCCTTCACAATAGCTACAAACAGCATAAAGTATCTTGGTGTGACTCTAACCAAACAAGTGAAAGACCTATATGACAAGAACTTCAGATCTCTAAAGAAGGAAATCGAAGAAGATCTCAGAAAATGGAAAAATCTTCCATGCTCGTGGATTGGCAGGATTAATATAGTTAAAATGGCCATCTTGCCAAAGGTAATCTACAGATTCAATGCTATCCCCATAAAATTCCCAACCCAGTTCTTTTTTTTTTCAAATAAAAATTAATTTTATTTATTAGAATTTTGTGTATAAAAATTACTTCTAATGTTAAAGGAGTTAAATTTACTTAAGTCTCTTTTGTTTAATTTTTTTTATTCGATATAATTTATTTACATTTCAAATGATTTCCCCTTTTCTAGCCCCCCACTCCCCGAAAGTCCCGTAAGCCCCCTTCTCTTCCCCTGTCCTCCCACCCACCCCTTCCCACTTCCCCGTTCTGGTTTTGTCGAATACTGCTTCACTGAGTCTTTCCAGAACCAGGGGCCACTCCTCCTTTCTTCTTGTATCTCATTTGATGTGTGGATTATGTTTTGGGTATTCCAGTTTTCTAGGTTAATATCCACTTATTAGTGAGTGCATAATTCACCTTTTGAGTCTGGGTTACCTCACTTAGTATGATGTTCTTCATAGAACTAGAAAGAACAATTCTCAAATTCATCTGGAATAACAAAAAACCCAGGATAGCTAAAACTATTCTCAACAGTAAAAGAACTTCAGGGGGATTCAGTATCCCAGACTTTAAACTTTACTACAGAGCAATAATGATAAAAAACTGCATGGTATTAGTACAATGTCAGGCAAACAGATCAATGGAATAGGATTGAAGACCCAGAAATGAACCAACATACCTATGGTCACTTGATCTTCGACAAAGGAGCTGAAAGAATCCAGTGGAAAAGAAGATAATCTTTTCAACAAATGGTGCTGGTCCAATTGGAGATCAGTATGCAGAAGAATGCGAATTGATCCATTCTTATCTCCTTGTACTAAGCTCAACTCCAAATGGATCAAGGACCTCCACATAAAACCTGACACACTGAAACTAATCGAAAAGAAACTGGGGAAGACCCTGGAGGACATGGGCACAGGGGAAAAGTTCCTGAATAGAATACCAATAGCTTATGTTCTAAGATCAAGAATAGACAAATGGGACCTCATAAAACTACAAAGTTTCTGTAAGGCAAAGGACACTGTCAAAAGGACAAAACGTCAACCAACAGATTGGGAAAGGATCTTCACCAACCCTAAATCCGACAGAGGGCTAATATCTAATATATACAAAGAACTCAAGAAAATAGAACCCTGAGAACCAAATAACCCCATTAAAAAGTAGGGTATGGAGCTAAACAAAGAATTTTCACATGAAGAACTTCAGAGAGCTGAGAAACACCTTAAGAAATGTTCAACATCATTAATCACTAGGGAAATGTAAATCAAAACAACCCTGAGATTTCACCTCACACCAGTCAGAATGGCTAAGGTCAAAAACTCAGGAAACAGCAGGTGTTGGTGAGGATGTGGAGAAAGAGGAAATCTCCTCCACTGCTGGTGGGATTGCAAGATGGTGCAACCACTTTGGAAATCAGTCTGGCGGTTCCTCAGAAAACTGGGCATGACACTTCCTGAGGACCCTGTTATACCACTCCTGGGCATATATCCAGAGGATTCTTCAGCATGCAATAAGGACACATGCTCCACTATGTTCATAGCAGCCCTATTTGTAATAGCTAGAAGCTGGAGGGAGCCCAGGTGTCCTTCAACGGAGGAACAGATACAAAAAATGTGGTATATATGCACAATGGAGTACTATTCAGCCATTAGAAACAATCAATTCATGAAATTCTTAGACAAATGGATGGAGCTGGAGAACATCATACTAAGTGAGGTAACCCAGTCTCAAAAGATCATTTATGGTATGCACTCCCTGATAAGTAGATATTAGCCTAGAAAGTTTGAATACCCAAGACATAATCCACAAATTAAATGATGTCCAAAAAGAATGGAGGGGTGGCCCCTGGTTCTGGAAAGACTCAGTGCCAGAGTATAGGGGAATTCCAGAACAGGGAAGCAGGAAGGGGTGGATGGAGGAACAGGGAGAGGGAAGAGGGCTTATGGGACTTGCAGGAAGTGGGGACCCAGAAAAGGGGAAATCATTTGAAATGTAAATAAAAAATATATCAATAAAAAAGAAATAGGATAATGGGTACATATTGCCTAAGGCATAGTCTGAGTCACAGTAAAGTTTCATTAATTTCTCTCATTATCGCTACCATTACCTATAGTCTGTCAGACTAAAGACTTTTACTAGAGGCACAATGACAGGTGAGACACAGTTCCATTCTCAAGGAACTTCAGCTCAGTGGGGACATATCAGGTTCATTTGCAATACTATCTCTTCTTACAAATTAGAATATTTGCTATGTAAAGTGATAAAGATTTCATTTCCAAGACTGCATGGTGCATAAAACTGGTAATTAATATTGTAGTAGTTTTTCTTCCACTTTGTATAGCTGACAGATATTCTGATTATCAGAGGAAGAATGGAGAAATTAAAGCCAGAGTTTGAGCAAGAATATTGATTCAATTTTTTCAGGGTATATAAACAAATATGTAAATTAAGGCGTTCCATTCATTTACATTGGTATGATAGAAGACCTAACTGAAAGGTATAATGTCATGCAATAACTCAACATCTGGTAAAAATAGGTAGGGACAGAAATGGCCTCGGCCAACAGGCTTGTTAGTAATGCACCTAGTGTATTTCCTGTTTATACCTGAGTAACAAGATTTAGTTTCTTGTAGACTAAGAATTATTCAGATAAATTCATTTCCTCTTTCCAGGGAGCTAGAGATATTCCTTTGCCTTGATACCACTGAGCCTGCCTCCCCTATCTCTAATCACTCACTCTGTTACAAAATACAGTCTCTACAGAGTTGTCCATGATGTACAGCATCTTCTTTCTCTACAAAATGGATGCGTGATATGTACAATCTGTGACCAGGTGTCAGATGTTAGGTGTCACGTATGTAGCCATCCCCATAAACTGTCAGGGTCTATGATTAACTTAAGAATGACACCCCTGACTCAGATCATATGTAAACACAAAGAATTTTTTTTTCTGCAGAAACCCAGCATGCTGGGGTCTTCCATTATCAAGACAGAGAGACAACCAAGTGAGCTTGCAGACCTGATTTAAAAGCACATTAAGGAATCAGAGTAAGTGACCTCTATGTTAATCTCTTGGGTCTATCCCCATAGACATTCCATTACCAGGTATGGTGGGGCTGGAAACTTGCTGGGGAGGTCTGGAAACTGTTACTGAGAAAGTAGCAGAGAAAGTCTGGAAACTGCTGTTGACCCATTGTCTTTGCCTCAGGGAAGGTGGTAAGGCAGCTTCTGAGGCCTGGGCTTTCCTGGAACTGCCCAGTCCTTGGAAGCAATATGATGTTGAGATCCATGTTCTATACTGTTACCAGAGACAATGTCAATGTCTGTAGCAAATGCTGAGACATGAAGCTATGTGGGGGCAAATTGACTTTAAAGGGTAAGGAGCTACTTTTGCAGTGATATCAATGATTGCAGACTCAGCTGTGAAAGAAAGGCATAGAAGGCTTCTGTAGCAACCATTAATTCCCAACTCTTACCCCTGTTCTTCCTACTCCAAAAGTAACAGCATAGACAGGAAGACATTGAAAAAAACTCTTAAAAATTGAGATACAGATGCTCAAGTGCAGCTCTCCATAGTTAATGGATTCTGGCAGAAATATGGGTGCAGAAGGGCTCAGTTTTCTTTAAGGGGCTGGCTACTGAGAGTTTGGCCATACTCCAGTGAGTATCATGCATAAATTTGTGGGGGGCAGTTGTTATAGTTGTTCTTTTGGGTTTTTTCTTTCTGGTTGGGGGTTGTAAGCACAAGGGTCAGGGGGACAGACCCTAGAGGACTGGGAAGCATGATTGGGGTGTATTATGTGAAATTTCCAAATAATCAATAAAAATATTCTATTGGAAAAAAGAAACAAAGAAACAAAAAGTCCCAACATTTTATTCTTAACCCCTGAAGATTTTCCTCAATTCAGATTTTCAGTAAATTAGTTATGTCACATCAACTAATCCAGTTTCCTAACTTTGCCATAACCTTCCAAATTCCTCTGTGTTCATTTACAATTTACTCTTGTTCCCACCACTAGCCCTAGGCAACCACTGATCTAATTTCAGTCTTTATAGATTTGTTTTTCTAAACACTTGATATAAGCCAAGGCACAGACCGTATTGTATTCTATGTCTGAATTCTTTTAATTGAAATAGTATTTTTAACCTACACAGTAGCAATTGAATGTATGTTTTATTTGTTCTATTTTGTGTGTTTTATTTGTTCATTAACTATTTGATGGATATGTATACTGGTTTCAGTTTGGGACATTCTTAGTAAAAATACCTTGAACATAAATACCTATGTACCTATACATTATATATGTGTCTTCATTTTACTGTTTCTATCTCCAGTAACCTTTATGTTTCTCCCCTTTCTACTGAGATTTTTCTTTCTGACAAAGCCTCTTCTACTTTCATATCTATTTTGCGTGTGTCTTGCTGAGTTCATTGAGAGTTGTTACATGAGCACAGATGTGGATTATTTACTGGAGCATGATTAACTTATCAGTGGTTGCACCAGTGAAGAAAATGACACCTTTTTTTAACTAAGCACCCATTAGCTGTTATTAGTCTTTGGGGAGTGGTGAGGCTTTGTGTGCCTCTCTCCCTTGCACTATGAAATGATGTCTACCACATTTTTTTCAGGTCCTGTGTAGGAAAGCAAAGCAGCAATGAGTTCACAAGTACAATGGCTGTCACAAAGAATTTTTTTTATGGTATGTCTTCTATCTTCTGGCTCTTACGGTCTTCTACCTTTGTTTGTATGAAATTCCTTGAGACTTGGAATGGGTTATGTAGGTGCTCCTATTAGGGCTGAGAACTCTATAATCCATTATTCTTGTTGTGTTGAGTCTTTGCATTGACCACAGCCTACTGCAATAAGAAGCTTTTCTGACCAACATAGAGAGCAGCACTACTCCATGTGTATATAGAAGGCAGCTTACCACCATGTCCCTTTAGCAAAACAATAGTTGCAGGCTTCCCTGTAAGGCCGCTGACCTTTTTGGCCACAGTCATTTGACCAGATTTAGTGCAAGGTTTCAATTCCTTCCTTTGTAATGGGACTTCAATCCAAAATGTGGTTAGTTTACCCTATAACAGTAAGCCACCATTACACCAGTGGGCACATCTTGCCTGACAAATCATTGTTGTAGTTTACATGGGTCACTCAGACTGTTAATGACTTTCCTCTGCTGACAGACTGTAGAGCACATTCTGGTATGATAAATGTTGCCCAGTAGGGAGGAAGCTTTCAGTTCAGGTGCAACTTATTGGTTTGGTTTGTTTGTTTGCTTGGTTGTTTTTTTTTTTGTAGTTGTGTTTTGTTTGTTTTCTTTTGGTGTTCTGTGATGAGTGTGTATTATTTTAAGCAATAGGGTCTTTCTTATACATGGATTTATGTAAACAGAAGTGCTAATGTTATTTGAGCACACATGGAGTTCATTGTTATTTTATTTTATCTTATCATAGAGATAAATAATTTGCTAAGATACTATCCTTTTCCCTGTTGAATTGCACCAACATGTTCATTGGAAATCAACTAGCCATAAACTTAAGACTTTACTTATGAATTCTTTTATTTATCTATATGATATTCCTGTGTGCAAGCTACACTGTTAGTATTAGTTCTTGACATTAGCAGTTTAAGTCCTCCAATCTTGTTATTTTGAAAATTGTAATGAAAATTATTCATGTTTGCATGCCCACATGTGTTTTAAAATCAGATTGAAATTTTAGTTCAAAGTCAGGTAGTGGTAGTGAATTCCTTTAATCTCAACACTCAGGTGGATTTCTCTGATTTTTAGACCAGTTTTGACTTACAGAACAAGTTCCAAAACAGCCAAGGATACACAGAGGACCCTGTCTTGAGGGAAACATAAAAAGATAGGGCTGGGGATGTAGCGCAGTTTGTAGAGTTGGTAGAGTACTTGCCTACGATGAACAAGACTCTGGGTTCAATCCTCAGCCCTTTTGTAAACTGAGCATAGTGGTACCCATCTGTGATTCAAGAATTCAGGAGCAGAGGCCAAAGGGGAAAAAATGATTTCAAAGAAAGCCTCAGCTACATGATGTCTTAGAGATTAGCCTAGGCTATATAAGACTGTCTCAAACAAATACAAATAAGGAAATATTTTAAGCTATGTAGGATTTTGATGAATTTGGAGATAAATTTTGAGACATGGCCATTTTAACTGTAATGACTCATCTTACTCATGACAATATCTGTGCATTTACTTTTGTCATCTGTACTTAGTTATCAACAATAAATTATAGTCCCTATATACACATCTTATCCCTTGTTAAGATGTCTATGTTTTTGATTTGAAGAACCTAAGCATATTTATAACATTCTCTTGCAGGATAACCTCAACTTAACTCAAATTGGTTTTTAAAGAACTTGAGGGGAAGGAAGATGACTCAGTATAGAAAGAATTTTGCCACCAAACCTAACAACTTGATTTTGATCTCCCAAAGTCACATGATAGAAGGAGAGCGTCAGTTCCCTCATGGTGCCCACCAATCTCCACTTGTACACAATGAAATACATGCACATGTATATGGAATTAATCTTTTAATATAAATATATTTAAAGAAACATGTGATTTTATATAACATTGAGCATGTTTTAATATTTTTGATGTTCTGATATATATATATATATATATATATATATATATATATATATATATATCAACAATTAATGAAAAACAGACCACAATTCAACCAAGAGGGTAGGGAGGATCACACGGGATTGCATGGAGGGAAGAAAGAATAGGTGGATGATGCAATTACATTGTAGTGTCAAAAAATAAAAGAGTAAATAAACAAATAAATAAAAAATGATCCAATAAGACAGGAGAGACATTAGCGACCCTCTTCTCTATCATACTATAGGATTTTTGATTGCTAAGGCTATTGAACAAAATGAGCAAAATTCATAGAATATTTTCAAAAGGAAAATATTTTACTTTTGCTTGGCAGTTTCATTGCCCTCACATTACTTACCAGTATTAAACTATCAACATTCTGAAACACAATACTTGGCAGTTCCATGAATTTTTATTCAGGGACATTTTACTCCATGAAGCCAAATGTTGCTCAACAGAGGAATGGAATGGATACAGAAAATGTGGTGCATTTGTACAATAGAGTACTACTCAGCTATTAAAAACAATGAATTCATGAAATTCTTAGGCAAATGGATGGAACTAGAAAATATCATCCTTATATCTGTCACCTGGGAGGCTCTGCTAGTTCATGAGAAATACAAAGGGGCACATTACCAGCCATCCACTGAAGTGAGCACAGGGTCCCCAATGGGGTAGCTAGAGAAAGGACCCAAGGAGCTGAAGGGGTTTGCAGTGCCATAGGAGGAACAACGATATGAACCACCCAGTACTCCCAGAGCTCCCAGGGACAAACCGATCAACCAAAGAGTACACATGGAGTTACCAATGGCTCAGACACATAGGCAGTAGAGAATGGTCTTGTTAGACACTAAAGGGAAGAGAGGCTGCTGGTCCTGGAAAGAATTGATGTTGCAGTGTAGAGGAATACCAGGACAGGGAAGGGGAGAGGTTTGATTGGGGAACAGGGGAGGGGAGATGGCTTATAGAATTTTCAGGGGAGGGGAACTAGGAAAGGGGAAATCATTTGAAATGTAACTAAGGAATATATCTAATAAAAAAGGAGTTCTCTGGTGCAATTTTGGAGGTCACTTATATATACTATCATATCATCTGCAAATAATGTTATCTTGACTTCTTACCATGTTCAAAGATTGGCAGGGTTAATATAGTAAAAATATTTTGTGATTTTGCCGAAAGCAATCTACAGATTCAATACAATCCCCATCAAAATTCCAACTCATTTCTTCATAAAGCTAGAAAAAGCAATTTGCAAATTCATCTGGAATAACAAAAAACCCAGGATAGCTAAAACTATTCTGAACAATAAAAGAAATTCTGGCAGAATCACCATCCCTGACTTCAAGCTCTTCTACAGACCAATGCTGATAAAAAGTGAATGCTATTGATACAGTAACAGGCAGGTAGATCAATGGAATAGAATTGAAGATCCAGAAAAGAACTCACACACCTATGGTCACTTGATCTTTGACAAAGGAGCTACAATCATCCAGTGGAAAAAAGACAGCATTTTCAACAAATGGTGCTGGTTTAACTGGCACTTAGCATGCAGAAGAATGCAAATTGATCCATTCTTATCTCCTTTTACAAAGCTCAAGTCCAAGTGGATCAAGGATCTACACATAAAACCAGATACCCTGAAACTAATAGAAAAGAAAGTGGTGAAGACACTTGAGGACATGGGCACAGGGGAAAAGTTCTTAAATAGAATACCAATAGTTTTTGCTGTAAGATCAAGAATTGAAAAATGGGACCTCATAAAATTGCAAAGCTTCTGTAAGGCAAAGGATACTGTCAATAGGACAAAATAGTAACCAACAGGTTGAGAAAAGATCTTTACCAATCCTACATCCAATAGAGGACTAATATTCAATATATACAAATAACTCCACTCCAAGAAGTTAGACTCCAGAGAACCAAATAACTCTATTCAAAATGGGGAACGGAGCTAAACAAGGAATTCTCAACTGAGGAATACTGAATGGCTGAGAAGCACCTAAAGAAATGTTCAACATCCTTAGTCACGAGGGAAATGCAAATCAAAAAAAAACCTTGAGATTCCACCTCACACCAGTCAGAATGGCTAAGATAAAAAACTCAGGTGACAGTAGACGCTGGCAAGGATGTGAAGAAAAGAAATACTCCTCCACTGCTGGTGGGATTGCAAGCTGGTAAAACCACTCTGGAAATCAGTTTGGCAGCTCCTCAGAAAATTGGACAAAGTATTACCAGAGGACCCAGCTATAGCTCTCCCGGGCATATACATAGCAGATGCTCTAACATGTAATAAGGACACATGTTCCACTATGTTTATAGCAGCCATATTTATAATGGCCAGAAGCTGGAAAGAACCCAGTTACCCCTCAACAAGGGGATGGATAAAGAAAACATGGTACATTTATATAATGAAGTACTACTCAGCTATTAAAAATAATGAATTCATGAAATTATTAGGCAAATGGGTGGAACTACAAAAATATCATCTTTAGGGAGGTAACAGAATCACAAAAGAATGCACATGGTATGTACTCCCTGATAAGTAGATATTAGCCCAGAAGATTGGAATACCAAAGATATAGTTCACAGACCACATGAAGCTTAAGATGGAAGACCAAAGTGTGGATACTTTGTGAAATGTAAATTAAGAAAATATCTGATAAAATTGTAAAAACAAAACAAAAAAGACTAACCTATTCTGTCTCAGCAAAAGAACAGTACAGGTCTTCAAGGCAGATAGAAAATTTCTGCCCAGTGCCCACCTGGCCACAATGTTCAACCTCACCTGGAGGTGAGATGCTCAGCTGCTTCTTTGAATCCACAAATTGAAAGCTGTTAGCAGCAGATTTGTCTCGACAAGCAGTGAATAAATAACATTAAATGTCACATTCTGTGGATTTCTGAAAATTTTTAAAAACCAACTGTCTATGTAAAGTATTCTGGGCAGTTGTCCATTAATTACCCTCAGCTATTTCTAATTGACGTATGTGAAAACACCATAACAATAAACTCAGAGCCATGAATTTGCTATTTGGCCTTTAACTCACAGGCTTAAATATCTCAGATCAGTTTATAATGCCATTTGTAGAAGGACTAGGTTCAAGCCAGTATCAATAAGAGAAATTTATACCAATGAGACCTTGATTCTGTATCAAATAAATTTTATACCAAAATAAGAGATTATGACTTCAACTTAGTAACTATTGTAAAGATCTCTACCAAATGAAATTACGGCTACACAATCAATTCTAGCTATTCCTCCCTGTTTCAGTTATGACCACTTCTAAATTCCCTAGAAAGGCAACCTTAGAATAACCACTCCCAGCCCCAAAGCCCAGGAAACTGGGACAATGAATCTTTGTAACTTCTTCAAGATAAATATGGACATTGAGATATCTTTGAAGAGAGGGGGAAAGGGTAGGGAAAATGGGGGAGTTGGTTGGCCTTAAGAAGCCACATCAACAATTGTATTAGTCTCTGATGTCTGTGTCCCGACTGTATCTGGCTGAAAGTCCAAAACATCAGGAGTTCAAGGAGGTTAGTTCAGTGTGTCTGACAATGAGACTCACCAAGGCTGTATATTCTGTAATATACAAATCTCAAAGCAAAATTTTAGTATTATCAAGATAACTTTTATTGTTTGATTCTCTGGAATCTAGTTCTCTAATGGTCTCTCTCTATCAAATCTTACCCATATTACTCCGGAAGGTATATAAATGCCAATCACCTTTTCCAAAAATGCAAAGACAAAACCTTTCTCACAAATCAGCATATCCTTGAGCCAGTAACCAGAAAAACTTTTATTTTGACCTCTTTCCCAAAGGAATAATATAACCACAAAACTCAAAAATCACACCCATTTTGAAAATTAAAACAATCCCCAAAAATGAAGTAAACTAAAATACTGTATGTGCCTATTCGTAGGCTTTTTCTATTTTGCCATGCAGGATAATAACTCAAAATTCCCATGGAGCACACTTTTGACAGAATTTGATTATCCTGTAAGACTAAATAGAGCAATATATCTTTATGTCATCTTTAAAACAATTTATTTATACTTCTATATATAACTGCTTATAGATAGTCAAAGGATTTAAACCCAGAATTCCTGTGGAGCCCACACTAGACAGAATTTGAGTATCCTGTAAGATGTATGGCAGTGCGTTATAACAGCTCTGCTGTCAGGTTTCCAGGCTTATTGTGGGAAGCAGTTCTGTGCCTATAAACAGATATATCTACTGATCTGCAGACTCTACCAGGTTGCTGACACTGTGATCAGCAGTGGCTCACTGGTAGGCCAGCTTTAGACACACATGCAGGAAACCACAACTTGTTATCTTTATCAGAGGCTTTGGTCTGTCTATCTTTCTATCCATGTAACTATCTTCATCTATGTGTCTCTGTCTCTATCACCTCTGTCTCTATCATCTATCCATTTTGTTACATCTCTTTGCATGTCTTTGTCTCTCTTTCTCTCACATACACACACACATGCACATGTACACACATGTGAGTGCACACACATACACACACAGTGTAGACCTGGCTTCTCAGCATAGGTCACTTAACAGCTAATGGTGTCCCACAAATGTTTTTATGAGCAATTGCCAGCCAGAACCCTTCCATTTGCCACAAGAAGCCAGAAAGATTTTGATGACTGTTGTGGGAAATATTAAAAAATAATGCTGGCACTGGAAGGCCACAGGGCTCCAGCCAGGGTGATCTCAACTCAGCCATCTCTTTGTGCCAGAGCTCCAAAGTCCCTTGGCAGGGGCCACCAGGCCCACACAATGACCTCCCTCCCACCCCACTGTCAGCCATCTCAACACCCATTTACCTAGTAGAATCAAAACTCTTAAAGCTTATAATAAACCAATCAGATTTATGCATCCATAAATTCTCAATTTACCAGAAGCCAATTCAATAATTTCATAGTCAATTGATAATGATAAAAGCTTTATCCCAATTATTCTAACCTTATAATGTCGTAACTGTGGCTGATTAAGGCCATGCTGTTTCATGTCTGCTGCCATCTTCCTTCTCCCTCCTACATCTCTGCCACTCTTAGCTCTGCCTCTTTTCCCTGTCCAATCACAGGCCTCCTGCTACCCTAATGTGATCGGACAGGGAGAATTCTGCAACAGGCGACATACAAGTTTTGTTCATTTTGTACATATACATTCCATTTCTCTTCTTTTCCTTAGGGGGAAAAATGATGCCCGTTAGAATTTGGTGGAAAATAATAAAATAACATCTAAAAAGTAGGAAATAAGGGAATCTTCTTCGGTTGTGAGAGAAATGTAAATTGAAAAATGCCATTTTTATCCTGTGTTGAAGGAAGGAGCTCTTTGATAAATCATGCTAAATAAAGCCACATTAACCTTAACAGAAACATGTTTAAATAGAAAAGTAAAATATTTGAAAAAGAAGTTATTAGTATACTTACAAAATTAGTGTAAACAACAAATCAGTTAAAGAGATTGCCTGGATGTCTCAGTTTAGAAGGCGGTGAAAGTTTTGCTTCAAATATTGTGGGGATTTTTATGTTCCACAAAAGTTATGTTTAATTTCTTATCTCTTCAAATAAGTGATTTTACAAATGGATATGTCTACATGACAGCACATGAATTTGTCAGGGACAAACAAAAGGATCCATACTTAGGAGTGTGGACTCAGACCATCTCAGAATGGGACTACAGAATACAAATTCAAGATGTTGAACTCACAGATGAAGACAATGATGTTCAAGGAAGCAAAAACCATATCTCCCAAACTTAAATTCTGAAAAGTCTTGAAATCTTCTGAAATGATAATTTGGATAGGTTGATTCAGGAGGGGCACCAGGACCCTGTATTTCTCAGAAGACCCTGGTGCTACTGACGGTGGCATTGTGGACATCATCTACTGTTGGTCAGACAAATGAGTAACCCATTGCTCACTCAGGGGTCATCTTATTACATAGAATATCCTGGTTACTCATGGAGACAGCAGCTCGATTCATTCTTCTTCAGAAATAACCTACACTTATTTGGTAAATTCTGGATTCTCCGACTAACTTTCTGGGCTGAATTCCAATTCTTTTCTATCTATAGGACCCAGAGAATCTTCTGCCTTTTCTGCACCTCAGTTTCCTCATCTGTAGAAGAGTAATGACTGCATTACCTGCCACAAAGCCTGTTACTTAACTTTATCATTTTGTTATTCACCTCTGATGTAACCTATCATGGGTAAACATTCAAAAGTTAAATTGATTATCAAATAACATTGAAGTCTGATGGATTTTGAGGAGTTATTTTTATTTTACTGATATATAACCTTATGCCTAGAAGAAAATAAGAGCAGAATCAAAATTATCAGTCTGCTTTACTGCCTGGGACACCGAGAGACCTGTTTATCAGACATAACACACCATCTCTTTATTCTAGAGTGAAGATAAGGGGCATGGGTTGAACCAGTCACTTTGAGTACTGAATATTTTCACTTATCATAAATTTCTTTGTTTATTATTTATTTATATTTGTTGTGCTAATAATAGTACCCAGGACCATATACATTCTAGCTGTAAGGCAAGTTCTACCCCAAGCCTACTTTTAATTGAGAACAAGGATCATGCCTCTTAAGTGTGCAGTTCAAAACTCACAGATTAAATCATTGGCCAGTGACCTACTAGCTACAAATCTGTCAGCTTTAAGATTTGTTCCCAGGCTTGCCCGATCTGATTCCAAAATCTGTGTGAGGCCTCTAGATGAAAACCCTCTAACATGGAGAAGCAGAAGGGCTGATTTCAGCTCTGTAGAGCAAGGCAATATGAGCTTCACAATATGTTTCCTAATTCGCCCAGCAAGTGAGCATACATTAGTGACTGATCATCTCATTGGGCAACATCTCAAAACTCGTAGAAAAATAGGACAGTGCTATGCCTCTCTTTCTCTTCAAAAGAAGATACTTCCCTTTGACTGGCTGGATCTTTTTCTGTTGTAGATAACGGAAGAGAGAACATCTAAAATTTTAGTGTTGCCTTTCCACACTAGCGTTTCAGGCTCTATCTCTTCTCTTTCCTACCCTCTGGTTTATGTTGTCTCTCAAAGGAGCATCAGCATCATGTCTCCATACCTCGTATTACTCTATGCTCTTGCTTGAGCTCTTTACTGACTCACCATAAGGGAGTCTCTTAAGGATTAGTGGGTGATTTACAACTCTCTGATGATTTCACAGGGGAGATGAAGAGGATTTACATTGGAAACACTTCAGCAAACTGCTTTAGACATCATCCTCTAATTTTCCTTTTCTCCCCATTGCTCACTGATACCACCGATTGCATCTCACAGGAGCTCTCAGATTGATAGGCCTCTCTCCTCCTCTAAAGGCAGCCTCTCACTACCTTCCTGCTTCTCCTTTATAGGAAAAAAATTAAATTACATTTTCTTTTGTTGAATTTATACAATGGACATACCAAGGCATACATGTGGAGGTCAGAGGACAATTCTCTCCTTCTGCTGTGTGGTAGCCAGAAATTGAGCTCAGGTCGTCAAATTTGGTAGCAAATGCTTTTATCTATTGAACCATTTCAGGAGATCTCTCCCACTTTTCTCAAGCAACCTCATGTAGAACTCTTATTCTCTCTCTCTGTCTTTGGTGTCTGGATGTTTGATGGAGGTGCAGCTCTCAGGACCTATCTCTTCTGAAAGATGTTTAAGTTCTGACTGTTGCTGATCATCCTCGCTCTGATTCTGTCCTGATCGCATACAACTTTGAGAGGACATGCATTTTTGTCAGTGTTGGCCATCATGCTGTTCTCCAACCATGCAGCAGTGCTTATATATTATTACATTAATGGTAGAGTCTTGGGTTGGAGTTATGGCTTAGGAAAGAGTGGGGTCTATCTCTAGAACCACAAAGTAGAATTATAACTGTATTACTCTGAATCATGGGTAGATTTTGGTACACAAGTGCTTATCTTCACTTTGCCTATTTTTTTTTTTTTTTGGAAATAAAGTTTTTGGAACACTTTAAAGTAAACTAACCCTCAGATCATATTTATTGTTTGTATATTTTCAATTAGAGATATCCGTCTTGAAATGCATTCAAGTACACGTGCCTGCTCTACATTTGCTGTGTAGTAAACACCTTGACAGCAATTGGTTACTTCTGGTTTAATTCCTGCTTTTCATGTGTGCTGGAACAGCGCCAGTAACATCACAGCTGGCAAATGCTTGTTGAATGTGTGAGAACAAAAGCTCAGAGCCCGAGACAGGGTTAAATTCAAGCGTCAGCTATGCCTGCATCCTTCCATTAGGCCAATAACACAATCACTACCCACCCTACAGCGGCAAGGCGCTCCGTGCTCCAGAAACGCTGCAGGAAAGGTAAAGATTTTCCTTCTGATGGCTCAATAGTTGTCGCTTCTACTCCCAGGTGGAAGGAGGGCGAGTCACAAAGTGACCTGGCTCCCTCCGCATTGATTAGCAGTCGCCAGCAGCACAGCTCTTTCCTGAGGATGGCAGGTGCCACAACTGTTTTGCTGCTCAGCGGGAGGTGTTGTCTTGATGCCCAAGACCTTGGTGACACCAGCAGAGCAGAAGAGCTGGCTCTCCCCATACAGGTTGAACTGATTAAGCCATGAGTCCCCACAGCGCAGTGTGAGAAGGACCCCTGGGACCCACCACAGCCAACTTTCTCATTTATAGGTTTCCTTTTCTGGGGTTCTTGACATTTTTAAGGCGGAGCTGGCAGACAGTATAGGATGCCAGCCTCCAGAGTAGAGACTTGTATTAAGCAGCTGTAACGGGATGAGTGGAGAGAATCCTGCTCAGCACTTAAGTCTTGTTTTATTCTCTCAGTGTCTGTTTTCTGGTAAGCACAGAGCAATCCCCACCCCTGTGACAGAAACTGGAAGACATACAGATCAAATGTGCCTCTGATTAAAATTAAAACCCAACTGTTCTAATGGTAGAATAAAAATAATCTCATTCTATGAACTGGAAATAAAACAACCTTTGTTTCTATCAATGATAACATTTTTGAAGAAGGTAAACATATGTAAGTCAAAATGTTAAGTTTTTTGGTTTTTTTTTTTTACTTTTTTTTATTAACCATTTTTAAAATGCAAACTTCCTAGATCTGATGTGGTTCTGTCCTTGACTCTTGCTTCTGATTATTAAGCATAGTTTTAGGAATCCATATTTGTATGCCACATATTATAAAAAGTATGGGGTTCGTTGTCTTGTTACTGTTCTCCCAAAGACATTAGATTTATTACTGGCCTTCATTGTTTGCCTTTTGGATGTTTTTCCATCTTAATTCTGGAAGACATGGAAAAATCACTGTGATTGAAATTATCAACCTATAGGACTTTTTCTAAATTTTTATTATAGTATGTTTTACTTTTAAAATATATTTACATAATACAAAGACATGTAGAGGTGGAAAGAATATTCTGTACAGAAAAAAATCAAAAAATGTATCATGTCTTAAAAGAAAGTTTAAATTAATAATGGTCCTTCTGTCTTCTTTTGTTTGAAAGTTGTGCTCATTTTAATACTTCACAAACATCAAAATAGTCCACCTTTTATTTATCAGTTTTCCCTTATTTTCAAGATAGATCCATGAGTAGATTTTAATTTGTATCCACTACAAAATACAGAAACAAATCAAAGTACAATGAAAAAGTATATCTAATACTCTTATTCAGCTGGGTAACAAATGTGTCTTCCTCCAGAATACCTTTAACCAATTCCAAGATCAGTCATTGTTTTATATTACAGGCAAGGAAGGACTAACTGGTTGTCTGTACTACTATTACCATACGCGTCAATAACAGTTCCATTATTTCACACAGGGCTTCTCTTTTTCACCACTTGGAAGAAATGTCTCTTAAGGACTCTGTTCTTTCTTGTTTGGAAATTTAAGGTCACTATTCTAACTTTCCAGATTGTCATTAAAACAGGTTTGCAAATTCACTTTGTGCCCTGCTCCCCTGCCTAATGTAGGCTTCTGTCCATGGTACTGTGGACGGAATCCGGACAGTCACATTCTTTTAGCTGTGCTGATTTAGTGGCTAACACTTCTCCTGTGTTTAGCATTCAAGTATCTCTTTACCAATGCACCTGCAAGTACTTTCAGCCATTCTTTTTTTCCAGATAATATTTCACAGAATCATCACCAGTTTGGGTAGACAACAAAAATATAAATTGATATCAGTATTTAACTCCAAATGAAATATTAAAAACAAAACAAAATAGAAGGTAGGGTCTTACTCTATTTATTTTTTTAGAACCAAAATTTACTCCTTGGGATATGTCCTTCTCCATATAAGAGCTTATCATCCTGGAATACATAATCTCAAAGGAGTAGTTTGTATAAGTTCCCTAGACTATCACAGGCTTGTAAAACCAAGTATAGCAAACTTGTTATGGAAACAAAATCCACAGTGATAAATATGTGCTGACTAAGGTGAAAGGGGCAGGTATCACAGAAATATCAAAAACAGACACGTGACTTCTGCAGTTTGCTTAATGCAGTGATGATATCCTCTGTCGCAGGGAATTAAGCCCCAGGAAAATCTTTACTATTATTTTAAAAATAATCATCAAAAACAACAAAAATGTTCATCCCAATAGGCTATATCTGAAGAAAAGCCACAGTTCTAATCCAGTCAGACTTCCTAGGTGGCCTTGGGCAATTCTTCATAAATTTCTAAAGATCAATATTTAAGCAGCATCAAGAAAACAAATATAGATATTTTTCTTCTCTTCCTACTTGTGAAATCAGTTCAGGCCTGAACAAACGGGAACAAAGTAGAAAATGAAAGGAATAAAAAATCATTTCCTAACATGAAGAGAAAAACAGGCAATGGGTAGAGAGGTTGGAGAGACATCTTTATAGTCAGTAAGTTTTACTAATTGTCTGAGAGACAATTTTCAGTGCTATTTTCTAAGGGATTTAAAAGCACATCAGTAACTAAAATGTTCTTGCTGGGTCTCTCTACCTAACATATCCCCTGTGAGCTCAGGTGTTTGACTCTTTGGTCCCAGCTGGTAATGATGTTTGGCAAAGTTATAGAACCTTCAGGAGGTAGTGACTAAGGAGGTATCTGAGATAGCAGTTATTTAGGGAGAAGAAGGCACGGGGCAACTGGTATTTGAAGACATAGTCCAACAATTTCTAATTTTGCTTTGGCTGCCATGATATGACCAGCCACAATAGCACACAGACTCCCTCCTGCCGTCACGTTTTTCTCCAGCATAATGGCTTTAATAGCTCAAAACCTTAAGACAAACATATCTTGCCTCCTGTTCAAATTGCTACTTCTAGGTACTTTGTCACAACAATGAAAAAATTCATTTAAACACATTTCATCAGTAACTCTGGAGGGGTTGACACTGTATACACAGGGTTCAGAAATGAGCAGAAGCTGATCCTGGCTGTACCAAGAAGGTTAGATCCTCCTAGGCACCACACATCCATAGCTCCTTCTAAATGAAGCTTTTCCCATTCCAGAATTTACCATACCAAATTAGAATAAAAATCCACAAAGGATGAGAATTTCTCTGCTTCAAATGAGAGATCTGAAGGGGAACATCTTTTAATGTTTTGCTTTTTTCATTATGGATTCTTACACCTGCCTATCCCACATTTGCTACTTATCAATTGCCAGAATAATCCAGTGCCCCACAAACTATGTTTTAAAAAATAAATCTCTTCCTGGCTTTCTTTACAGTATTGCATCCTACTTAAATTATTCTATCAATTTCTATGGCTAGACATGAGTAGAGGTGGCTATTTGACTCTCTTACAAGTATCAGACTCAAATGCAATGATTTATCTTCAATTAGACATTATCCTTTTTTGATAGACATACAGCTCCATCAATCTCAGCACATTCAAAATTACCCTGACATATTTCTCTGGAAATGAGATAAGTCTATGCTAAGTTATTCATATAAAAAGGGCATATCAGAAAGTTCATGGACACATGAAATAAATGTCTAAACAAAGTCTACTAAAGGACTAGATAGTCAGGGATGAGGATCCTTCCTCCAAGGAATGTTGATCCTGTGTGTCCTGCCAGGCTATCTGTTCCTGTTTTCCAAACGTTGTATTGTGCTTTGTATGGGCGTCTCATTCAGATTTAAGAGATAATTTGTCTGTGACAATAATAAATAAAGCCTTGAGAGAGGCTCCCAGAGTGACCCATGATAAGTCTCCCAGGAAATATGGCCTCTTGGCCATGAAACTGAGGAAGCTGACTGTAGACATTATCTAACCCAGGAGGAGGCACACACCAATCCACACGAGCTGCTGGCAAATGGGAACTAGCCCGGAGGGAGGTGCTGAGACTTGGATAGTGACTTTTACTGCAGAGAGCAGTAGACCCACTGGCTTTGAACACGAATCTTGGCTTCATCCTTCTATGACTTAGTCCTCTGGTAAATATTGCAAATGCATTCACTAAAAGTAGAAATATTGCCTGCTATTATGGAGAACCATAACTGGTCAAAGTGCAGAGAATGAATGACTTTGGAGTGCTCACTGTGAAATGGAATGTGTATAACACAATCTCTACAACCATAGAAAAGAGGACACAAAGTCTGCCAGAGAATTAGGCAAACTGTTAAAAAAAATATTGTCTTCGGGACAAGGCAAGGATTCCATGCCCATGAACTCTTAAAAATAAGGTTTCCACACAAGATCAGGCTAGTCAACACTCTACCATATGTAGATAAGAGTCTCCCAAGATCCTTCAAGTTAGGGTTTCTATGTTGCAATGAAACACTATGGTCAAATTAACCAGGAAAGAATGAGAGAAAATTAGTAAACTTAGGGGAACACAACATTAGCAGAATGAAGGGGGAAACATGAACAATGAGGCTTTTTTAAATAGATTATATAAAAAACAATATTCTGGACCTTGGCGGCGGCGGCAGCGGCGGCGGCGGCAGTGCAGCAGTGGCTGGTCCAACTGAAGGGCCATCAGCAGTGAAACCAAGGCGACACAGGGCCCACGACCACTGACCTTCGCTGACCAGCCAGGCTACAAGCAGCTGCAGTTTTGCAGTGCCTTTCGCTACATGGAAGCCACTTCAGAACTCGGCCTCCCGCCAGTCAGGAGAGGCTCACCTCCATCTTGGTTTCGGGCTCCAGACAGATCGGACAGACTGAGGTACACAAACATAATCCGAGGCCAACACCGCGGGGGTCTGAGCCCGACAGGCGTTGGCCTGCACCCAGGCCCTGGGCTGTTCGGGGGGCCATCGGGGGGCCAACCCAGCCAGGAGGTTTTTTTGCCCTGGCCCGCGCGCGCCGCCATTTTGCCTACAGGACCCAGAGTGCTCAGGAGGACAGAGACTGCTAACAAGCATAGCCTGAGGCTAACAAAACGGGGGTCTAGGCCCCAACAGGCCCTGGACTGACTTCCTTTAATAATGAACAGCAAGCAATATGAAGATTAAGCCAAAATAAAGCCTTTCCTTCCCAACTCTCCTTTGGTCATGGTGTTTTAGCATAGCGATAGTAACCCTAATACTAGGGGCATTGTCCATAGAGTTTAGGGGAAGGAGGAGGTAGATGACAGTGGTAAGGACCAAGATACATTTTACGTATGCTTGAAATTGTCAAAGAATAAGGACATATTATTTTTTAAAACTCAGTTTAGTTGCCCTCTATGGAAATTCTGCTATACTATACTATACTATAAGAAGTAACAAGATGGGGTGACTAATCCAGCAAACAGTCATTCTTTCCATCAACATTCCTCTCGACAGCTCATTCCTTCCATCTTCTATCTAGGTCATCCCTCCCATGTCTCCTCCATGTTTAAGATGGCCCCTCCTATCATCTAGCTTCACAAGGCTGCAGGGATTCCAGAAAGAGGGAAAGAAAAGATTTTACCTCATTCCACCTCAAAAGTGTGGAAAACTGAAAACAAACCCAACCAAATTTTACCACACATTCAGCCAAATCTGCTTTATTTTTCCATCTCCAAACCAAATGGAGTACATTTGATAATACTTCCCTGTGGGAACAGAAAGAATCCTAGAACCTCTTGAGTTTGTGGAGGCCTGGCTCACAATGGTCACTTTCCAGTTCTTCCTGGGACCCTTACTGTCTTCCACCCTGATTTTTGCTATTCTTTTTGTCCTCTATATTTAAGTCCTAATGATTTTTTTCAAATTTACGAAGCAAGTTTTCATCTCGAATTTTGCTTATACAGTTTTATATTTCATTTGGATCTGTAATTTTCTTCAAGAATTTATCTGTTCACATATCCAATGTGAATGTAATA
The DNA here is from genome assembly GCF_947179515.1 of Apodemus sylvaticus. Lineage (NCBI taxonomy): Eukaryota > Metazoa > Chordata > Mammalia > Rodentia > Muridae > Apodemus > Apodemus sylvaticus. The sequence goes on from NC_067474.1 coordinate 28,034,163, forward strand.
CCTTGAAATGTTCTGCCCTCACATTCCAGGGTATTCACCACCAGCAGACATTACACAGTTGTGTACTTTTCCATCTAATTTTCTACAAAGCTTTCTTCCTGACTCCACTATCACATCTCATCATAACCTGGGACATTTCTTGGCACATAGTATTCAATAAATAATTTTTTAAACTACATGAAGAGCTTTTCAATCTCACATTCTAGGGAGAATGGATTTTGTTACTAAAAAAATGGGACATGTAGCCACTGACAGTTGAGGAAACTATAATGGAGTAAGATATGCTTCATCTGTATGCCCTGTGTTGTTCTAGATGATTTCTGATGGAGTATTGTTTTCCATTTTTAAATTAAATGACTATTTATTGCATTAACATATTGTGAATCCCATTTATGGGCTTTTCACATATTGGCTTATTTAATCCTGTTAACAACATGAGCAGAAAGGTATTTTTACTATCTCCATTTTCTTTTCAGAGGGAGGGAATTGCAGTACAAAGTGGTTGAACAATATCATGGTACAGTAGAATGAGTCGGCAGACTTAGTCTGCCTGGCCCTGAAAGGGATATATGCTGTGACTTAACTCCTGTCTCCTCCATACCAGTGCAGCAATCTCTTGGTAAAACCTGAAATGCCCTACCATGCTATGCAAGAACTTTTATTATTTTAGTCTTACTTCACCATAGCAACCAATCTTCTTCACCTTTTATAAAACTGTATACTTCATTTTGTTGTTTTTTTGTTTACTTTTTGAGAGTGTCTTCTGTGTAGTTCTGGCTGTATCAGAACATTGCTATATACTAAGCTGGCCTTGAGCTCAGTGAAGCCCACCTGCCTTTGCTCTCTGAGCTCTGGGATTTAAAGGTATGCATCACCATCCTGCCCAACCTTAACACCAGCTTTCTTTCCCTTAATAGTCCATGCTTTTCTCAGGTCTAAAACTGCCTTCTACCTAAATTGTTATAGTACTGCCTCTTCTGGGAAAAAGTTCCCCTCTTCTTGCCACCTCTGTATTTCCATAGCACCCTATATCAAAACATATTATTTCTCTTCTTGAAAGCAAGGTTCATATCTCGGTCCATTTTTGACTTCTTAAAGGGCAGGACATGAAAGTAAAGTGGGAAAGTTAAAGTTATAATTATAGATCAAATAAAATGTCTAGAGAAAGCTATTCCTCATAGGCCCATAATTAAATAAAAGTATATATTTGCTCTCTGTGATTGGGGGTAAATAATGACTCCATCATGGCCCTATTAATGCTTTATCCTTATCCACACAAATATGCTCACTCATCTATGCACAGATGATGGCTTCTTTCTGGCAAGAATCTCAGATCTAAGCAGTTATGACAGAAACCATATGTCGTACAATGCTGAAAATAGTTAATATCTGGCCCACACAGGTAAAACTTGGTGACTTTGGCCTTACAGTATAATGTTTAGTGACTGCCCTACAAATTTCATTTGTTGTTCTCCCTTAGCATCTGTCAATCTTCACTTTCTACCACTGGGTAAGCTTGGAGGTGCCTACAGAGAGGAGGATGAATGAAATGCAATGTTCAACCATCGGGCTTATTTCCATTCTAGGATGACAAAATTTATCTTTAAACTTCAAGAAGCTAATGTGTGCCTATTGTACTTTTAGGTTTGAGGCTTGGGTGAAGCTAAGACACTTCCACAGATGCAAGTATACTTAGTTCCAAGCCCTTTCATTGCCTTTGAGATTATTCTTTTAACTGAAGAAAGTCTTGGTCTTCAATGTGCTTTGTGATGACATTGCACCATGAAGGTCCTTCTTAACCCTTTCCTTATGTAAACTAGGTCTGCCTTGAGTTCTTTGTTATGCCCACTGACTCCACTAAGAGGGAAACCACATTATTTATTTTCAATAAAAGAAAGCAACTACTTTCAAGTAGAAAAATAAGAGTTTCACCTAAAATGGAGAGAATAAGGAGGAGTAATGGAAAGATTCTAGACTGGCTTTTTAGGGTGGTTGGTACTGGAAGAAGACAAAGATGGTGATTGTGAGGATGTGGCTTTACTTAGCCAAATAAAAGTCTATAGTTTTCCTGAGGAGAAAATTGAACTCTTACTTTGCCTCTGAAGTCTTGGTGTAGACATAGTTGTACTAAAATAAGTTTTCTCAATGGACCCTTATCATCCTTATATGGAGAGTACAGCTAAGAGGCTTGAAGTACATTATCACTTCAGTACCGTGCTATTAAAACAGCAGTCAATCTCTTTGAGGCGAGATGTCTTTTGCAAAAGGACATTAGACCTTTCATTCTTATCTATGCTATAATCCATTTTCCCTGATTATAGAACAAAACAGGACTGGGTTTGGCATGCCAATGGAGTTTGTTCACTTTCAGTCCCACAGATATTTGTGTTTTGTGTGCAGTAACATCTGGACATGTGTGGGCAACGCTAACAGGCCTTTACAAAAGCAGATGTTGTGTGAACCATTTTGTACTACTCACCAGTAAAACGGGCAGACAAGCAGAACAGTGCCGTTCTTTGCCTGGCATTTGGCAAGGAAAAGAAAACAAATGTAGTTCTGACATCTGTTCCTACTCTTTAAAGCTTAGCAACAGCGACCAAGACCTGATCAGGCACAATTGATAATCATTGACAGCTCCTGACAAGGAGGCCAAAGAAAACTGATTTTTAAAAGGACAGAGGGGGGTTAAAGATTTGTGACCATCAGGTGCCTTAAAGGAAAAGCTAAAAGGGTAAGAAAACTTAAAAAAGAAAACTTGGAGATGTTTTAGCAAACTCCTACAATGCACCACAACCACTAAAACATAAATAACTTTGTTTTTCTTTTGCCTCCCACAAGTTATTAGGAGTAGACTGAAAAGTTAAATCCTTCATATTGTGAAATAATAACAGCTATAATTTATTGAACGCTTGGAACAACACTATATTCTCTAATCCATGGCAGAAACTATCCTCATTTTGGATTTGAGGATAGCACACACAGGGAAGACCAGGAAAACGACTATATGGCCGAGGTAAAGTCAAAGGCAGCTTTCATCTTGCCTTTTGAGCTAACATGTTGTTCCACATTTATCCTGTACGTGTGCTTTAGAGAATGATGGTTGAGAAAGTAAGAGCTGGGCCTTGGAGCCAGAGAGTTTCCTCTGGGAAATTGCAGCTACTGGATTTAGTTTCGTTATTAAACTTTGAAGTTCAGTTCCTTTGTCTGTAAATGAACAGACAAATTGATCTAATTGGGATTTTGTGTTAACTAAGTGATGTAATATTATATATATATATATATATATATATATTTGTGTATATACACATATATGTTTTATATATATGTATATATACATATATATAAACACCTTATATATAAGGAAGCTGTCTGTTCCTTTTCCATTTTATATTGAATCAGGACTTATGAACACAACATAAATTACCATATAAAAACAGAGCTTGGTGCTTAATCCTTTACAACATATATGCCTGTTTTAACTATAGTTCTGTGAATCAAGTAAGTATTAAGTATCTGTTGACATGTGCAAAATCTAATACCAGACTTTCTTAGAAATTACTTTTTTTTTTTTTTTTTTTTTTTTTTTGGTTTTTTCGAGACAGGGTTTCTCTGTATAACCCCGGCTGTCTTGGAACTCACTCTGTAGACCAGGCTAGCCTCGAACTCAGAAATCCTCCTGCCTCTGCCTCCCAGAGTGCTGGGGTTACAGGCATGTGCCACCACCGCCTGGCTAGAAATCACTCTTTAAAGTTAAAGTTTGCAAACAACTCGGCCAGGCAGAAAGGGAAATCCTAGGAGGGAGGCTCATTCTAAGGCGGATGGGTATCACACTTCAACGTTCTCTTAAGTCTGGTACAAAGCAATTCTAAGGCACTTCCTTGTCTGTGATAAGACCTAGGACGATTGCCTAGGATGGAACCTAATAAGATTCTAGGATGACCTAGAATACAATTGTAAGTTTCCCTTTAGCAAGGTTACATTTGGAATCGTGAACAACGTTAGAACAGAAAACAAATGCAGTCAGAACCAAAACATTTAAGGAGACTGGTGTGCTTTAAGTCCCCAGTTGGAGGTACTGTTTTGTAAGATTGAGGTGCCCACAGGAAGTAGGTGGAGCCATACCGGAGGAAGTAGGTCATGATGGGTAGGCCTTGAAATTTTACAGCTCCGCCCACTTTCTGACAATTCTTTGATATCATACCAAGACATGAAGACATGAAGAGAGTTGATTGATCAGTCTGCCACTGTAGAGCTCATTGCTACCATGTCTTCTCATCCATGGTGAGTTGTTGCCATTTCAACAGTGAGTCAAATGAATCCTTCTCCTTTAAGTTGCTTCTTGGCTGATACTTGATAACAAAAAAGAGAAACACAATTAATACAGACATTTTATGAAATGTTAACTGTTTCTTTTATATTCTCATGTCCAATTATTTGTTTCTCATAGCAACCTAGTTAATTGATCAAGTAAAGGTTTAAATTGAGTTTTGAACTGAATGTTGTTATGATTAAAATTACCATCCCAGGGAGCAAGGCCAAATGATCCAGAGAGGAACTTGTAAACTATTTGAATTTAGAAAACAGAAATTATCTTGTCACCATAACAATCTGAAAATATTTTCTTTTTTCTAAAAGCTATGGAATTTTAATCCCATAAACTTGTATTTCTTAACAGAAATTGAACAGGAAAGATTTGTAGGTATATCTGAGAAGAACTAGAGACCACTAAAGGCCCACTTTTAAGTCTATCAAGTATTCAGAGACAATTCTATATTTTTTAATGTAGAAAAAAATGACAGATTTTGGAATTAATTTTTTGGCTCACTAGATCAGTGTCATTTGTCCAATTTGTGATCTGTTAGGAAATTCCATTACTTTATCTTTAAAAGGACATATTACCTGTTATTATAAACAGATTATCCCACTAAGTATTTCTGTTATGCTATTAAAGCCAGACCTAGGGATACTAATGTATCTCTCTCTACTCCATGTGGTATCCTGTGGGTCACACGGGACTACAGACAACTTGGTATGTGGGATTGCAGCCACATGAAGGCTTATAACTCATATGCAGAGGTGGTGAATACAGAGTGTGTGCAGTGGTCCTTGTCTATACAAGACATGGCCATGTGATACTTGAGCTTCCTACAGGATAGGTAGTTGCCTTGCTGTAAGAGCAAATTCTCTGTTAAGGTGAATACATTTTAAATGAGAACCCTAGATACTATACCTCTTAGCACCTGCTAGACTAAGGGGGCTACCCATATACAAATGGTAAGAAGCATAATGTTATTTCTCCAGGGAATAAATGACCTAGTTTCATAACAAGAAGAGTACCAGATATGAGAGATATTGCCGGAATCCTTATTGCAATCTACCACAATGGTAAAATATAGCATTTAAGATCAATTCCTGTTTTGTTTATTACTCTCAAGAAAAAAATAACTGTTTATATATCTTTACATATAATTTTATAAATTTCAACCAGATTCTCAAATAGCAAATACATTACAACTCAGCTTTGAATTTAGTTTCTAATTCTGTATCTTTGGCTGTTGAGGATATTTTAAAAAGTCGCACAGTTGCTTTAGTGCACTATCCGGCAATCTGGAGAGTGGCAGATGTATCCTTTGTTTTCATTGCCTTAAATTATGAACAAACACGCACAGGAGGAACTTTGTTGGTGGAGTACAGTCTACTGCTTGTGCTGGGATGAAGCTGAATAGGAAAGTTCCTTCCTGGCATGTGTGAACCTCAGGTTTTGATCCAATGTTAAGTAGACTATCATTATTTAATGGTGATATCTTATATGTAATAATCTAGTTTAGTATCTCTTGTGTTTTTCATGAAAGAATGGCATAAGGGAAGGGTGAGATAAGCAACCTTCTTGAGAAGGTATTACTGTATTATACATGATGATTTCTGTAAAAGCGTCTACCCACTGATTGACCACAAAATCTCATGCAATTATCAAGAAACCCAGGTTTGGATTTGTGAGATGGATCAGTAGGAACAGGTGCTTGTTCTTGTAAAGGATGATGTCCTGAATCTGATGACCCAAGCTCAATCCCTGGAACCCACCTAGTGGAAGGAAAGAATGAACAACCACAAGTTGTCCTCTGGATACCAGCATGCACACACACAAACACACACACACACACACACACACACACACACACACACACACAAACTAAAAATGAGTTAATAGCGACTCAAGTTTACAAATTGGCAAGTTAACATTACAGTGAGAATTTACAGCCTAATAGAACCAATTCTGATCAAGGAACTCACACACAAGGCCAGTTGGGAGAAATACAGAACTCTGGCAAGACCTTCACTAAATATCTCCTATGTTAACCCAAATTTTGTGGTGAGCCTACAAAAGGCACTTCCTAGATGCTTATCTTTCCATCAGAAAGCTGTTATAATTCTCCATGCCAAATATTCAAGAAAAAAATATACCACCAAAATTATTTATAATTCCACAATTTCCCAACTCTAAGATACTTACCATCACAAAGAATCAATTAGAAGTCTGTTTACCTCGAAGTTTTATTTTGGCATTGATCTATTAAACAAAAAACTGAGAAAAATCATTGAAAATTCCAGAAAATATGAAATGCATTATTGAACTGTCAGTAAAGTTGCCAAGCATATTTTCTACTTTGTGGGAAAAAAGAAAAAGATAGTGTAGTAAATAGAGTTTTCATTACTTCCCTTAAACTGTTGCTTTTGCTTAAGGCAATGCATGCCACATGGAAGAAAGCCAGGGGAAGGCTCTTCAGTCTTCAGGGGGAAGACCCCCATTAAGCATCGACTACTTTTCAACTACTTTCGACCACGTTCTCTCCCATTTACTATTTCTGCTATAGCCATTGGTATAGTAATAAAAATCAGTGATGGGTTTTCTGTTACTCTCAACAGAAATATAGACCTAGGAGTTTATGTTGGACCCTAGAGATCAATTTTGGTCTTGGAAAAAAATGCATTTCAAACTATATTGGGGGAACCCCTTTCTACTAAATGCTGTGTGCATGTTATTCGGTTTAAATAGATGAGCACAGTTTACCAGTTGAAATGTAACTCTGGGTTTCACCAATGATGATAAGGCAATTAAGGTAATTAATCCCTATAAATATTTTAAATCAGCAGATTAGAGATGCCACTTAAACGAATAGGTCGTCGTTGGGTAGTGATAATGAGACCTGAAATACAGGAGCTTTGAGATGCACAGAATCTGTAACGATATGCAATTTCTTTGTACTTTCACTTGATGGTTTCGGATTAGTATTTATAATTCTGGTACAAATTGAAGAGGCAAGATAATGGCCTATCATTTTTTTTTCCAATAGGAGGGTCAGTATGTAAAACTAAATGTAGAGGCAATCTAAACCACCTTCTTCTTGGGAGGCAGCTGTGCTTCTTGGGAGGCAGCTGAGTGATGTGCACTGTTAGGCATCGGCCTCAGCAAGAGGAGGGATGTGGCAGCTGGTAAAGCCAGCTGCAGAGATTAGGTTCATAGGCATAGCAAGGCCCCTGAAATAGTCTGTTGGGAGTGTGTTAGCATCAGATAGCACTTTACTATCTAATGTTTACTGTGGGTCAGAAATGTGGGTACAGCTTCCCTGAGGCCTCTGCTTCAGGACTTTCCATAAAGCTTGTCTAACTGTCAGCCAGCGATGGGGTTTCATTTGAAACCTCAAGAGATGAAACATCTGTTCCCAAGTCATTCTTGCCTGCTCTCAGGGTTATGGCCTTAGTTTTTCACTAACTAAACCTCTTCCAGTTTCTCAAAATGTGGGCCCTTTTACATAAGTTGCTACATCCAAGAATGTAAGCCAAGAAAATAAGTTTAACTAGGAAGATGAAAGTCTTGATATATAGGCCTCAGCATGAAAACAGCATCTCAAGACCTTTGCTGTGTTTCCTGGTACAGAGGAAGTCCTTGCTAAAGGGAAGACAATCATATGTATAGCTAATGCCAAGAGGCAAGGATTTTTGAGGGTCATCTTGACTAGAAACCTCAGAGTAGTTGTTAAAGTGGGACAGGAATTGGAGAAGTAGAGTTTGTCTCCCCAGCAGATGGATTTCTACATCCACTTCTGAGGTCTATGCTAAATTCTCAGCGGTCAGAAGTGTGAGGAGATTCTACTTGGGATTCCCTGAGACACTGAAAGCCCAGAGGAGTAGCAGTCCCTGTTTAGTGATAATGCATGTCTACAATGGGAGCAAATATGTGTACCTTCTCATATGCAAACCAGTATTGCTTTGTCATTACTAAATGCTTATTTCTGGTAATATTAGCAGGTGTTACAGTATTGCTCCTTCAAAAGGGAGATATAATACGGACAAAGCAGGGCAATCTCTCACTCTCTCTCTCTCTTTCCATCTCCCTCTCCCTCTCCCTCCCTTCCCCCCCTCTCTCGGTGTATGTGTGTGTGTGTGTGTGTACTTCTGTAAGAATAAAAGAGAGGTGGAAAGTGAGAGGGTTGGCTTTGTGCTTCTGTTCAGCTGTGAAAAAGAACATTACACACTTCAAAATGTCTGACTCTGCTGCAGCTTTCCGCATGTGGCCCTGTAATTACATCGTTGTTCTTTTAAGGAATGTATGGCCTACTTAGCAATTCCTCTATGTTGTTACTCTCCTTTATTCCTCTGACACAGTGAACAAATTTTCCACAGGCTTTAGCATTCTAATTTATATGCAAAAATAATAAGAAAAGCCAAATATAAGCTAATTCTTCAAGTTCCACAGCAGAAGACTCGTGGGATGGTGTTTGGGGAGGGCTGTTAATCAGACCATGCCCAAAGATAGGTTTGGAACAATACTTGTCGTATTCTCACATTATTTTAAATGAGTAGGTGGGTATCAGCATATTGATTCTAAATTTAGAGAAGAATTTTCTGGCCACTGAAGTGTGTTTATCTATCCATGCGCATCCTAATATGCAAAGAGGCTGAAAGTATTGATGACTGTCAAGTCACTGAAGATTAAAGACGATGACTGTAGAAAAGAAAACAGACAGGTGGAAAGAAGGCAAGAGCAATGTGAAGAAAATGTTTTTAAAAATAAACCTTATCAGATTTTTTTTCTGAGAAATATACCCCAGGCACTGTTACAAAGTGTTCACACATTTTCTTTCTTTTGAACAATGTACCTCAAAGTCTTCCTGGAAAGAAGGAAAGCCAACAGGAGACCACAATCTTAAGCTTTGTCTACTGAATTGGCCTCACAATTTCCTTAGCAAATAGTTTTATAATGAGCTGACGATGGGCTATTTTCCCTGAAAATCTACAGATGTGGGGATGGTATTTCCGTACCACCTTATGGCTAATATTTATGGAAACAGGACAGAATAAAGGATTAAAATGTCTAAACGTGATCACACATTTGTATCTGCAGGCAAGACTCAAGAACAGTTGCTAGTATCGAAAATGAGATGAACGATGTTCTAAATTTATCTTATCAGCACCTCTTTCAGCACAATGAGAGTCACTTGACACTATCACATTGTTTTTCAGCCAGTTGAAATAAGTCTGAAGAGACACAAATTCATTCAGAAGCCATGGCTTAGAATACGGAATGATGCCAAATGGAAGTGTTCTTTCACCTGGGAGCTGTATTTTGGCTCACATTATGATGAGTTTGGAAGACAAAAAAAAAGGACAATGCTTGAATCAATTTACAAATCATACTTAAAAGACCTCAGATGGAAACTATATATTCTTTCAGTATCCATATATAAATTAATATGTGCCATCTGGGTTACATCTGGCAACATAAAAATGTTGTCTTATGAGCATTAAAGGTGTGAGAAGCATCAGGCAGTTCTGAGTTGATTTGGCACGTTTGTTCCCAAAGGATGAAATTATTTATGTGGTTAAGACTTATCCTAGACAGTAAGTAGAAGTTTAAGGATTCATTCCAAAACACACAACTTTATAAAAAATAAAGAGAGTCTGCATTAGTGTGTGATGAGATACACCCATCCCATTTTGCAATATAAACTCACAGATATCAAAAGTGAATTTTAGAAAAGACATATTTTTTAATCTTTTAATCAAGATAATGTTTCAATGTGCTAGGGGTTTAATTCAGTGGTATGGGCTTGTAGGGCACACATGGCCGTGGGTATGATTCCCAGAAACACAAAGGAAAGAATGTATCTCACCCAATTTAGAAATACAATATAATATGATGTTCAGAAACTATGATTCTCCAAAATTGGAAAACAAGATTTGATTCTCTGTCTTTGGGTCTTCATTATATGTTATATAAATTCCAAACTAGGTCTACAGTTTGAATCTTATATCTCCCTCTAAGGCTCATATTGTAAAGCTTTTAATCCTCTAGGAGGATAGTATCGACAAGTGGCAGAGAGCCTTTAAAAAGTGCAGTCTATATAATAATCCTCTCGATCACGAGTCACAGCAGAAGAAAAGGCATACAAATGTAAGAGATGGGGTGGGGGACAAGAAACACTGTCATTTGGACACAGTTGGGCATCTGCTCATGAGAACTTACAGCAGCTGGCACATCTCAAATAGTATCTATGCAAGCCCAAACCAAACCAAAGCCGAGCATGGAAAGAGGAGGTATCTTTCAGTTTAAGATATTTATGGGACTCCTGACTGTGTAAACAAGTGGGTCTCTGATTCTTGTGTCTTCCTGTGGGGTTTTTAAATTTTCCTATTGGTTTGGCTTGTTCAACTTTGACACAATGGTTTTAATTTTATCTTATTATATTTTATTTTAATATGATTAGTTTTAAAATGAAATAATAAAAGAAAGAAGAAAAGTATTTTTGCATGTTATCTAGTCAATTATTCTTACTTGGGAAACATTGATTACAAAGATTTTCTTTAAAAAGAAAAAAAATTCCATTGCATTCTGTTTGTTAAAAAAATATTTGAGCTAAAACAATACAAAGATTAAAGAGTAAGTAGTTCATTCTTTAATAAACACAATAAACAAATAAATAAAATAAAACAAGCATTCAATTTGACACGTAAAGAAGGTGTGGAATTAATTCATGATCTTTTTTTAGTTGCTGAAAGTATGAAAGGCTATATTAGATTATAGATGGATTATACCCACTATGATTGTTATTTAGTGGCAAAATTATGAGAAAAGCAATGTAAGAAGATTATAGATTATGTTCAGTTCCTCAATAAAATCAAATAAAAACTGCTCACTGGTATACGCCTTCATCTCAGGGGCTGTGACTATGAGTAGCTGGGCATTATCTATGAAAGGTAAAGAGCACAAGACAAAAGACTGCAGAGCTGGGGAGACCAAGCTCCTGAGCTTCCAGGAATTGGTAGATATGATTACATTTCTGCAACCCTCAGTGGGTTCTATTGGAGCAAGGCACAAATCCCCCATATTCTCTCTTGACTTCTGTCACTTTCATTTCTTTATTCAAGCTAAGTCACTTCTAGCTAAGCATCAAGAGAAATGCTGAAGGAGAGTAAAGTAGAGAAAGGGAATCATGAAAGTCTGTGACAATATGTAGCAAAGAATGTTCTGCCCACTTGCCTTTGGGAGAGTGGTGTGTGTGTGTGTGTGTGTAAGGATGTGAGTGTGCCACACCATTTTCTTTCTTTTCTTTTATCCCCCTCCCCACCCCCGACTCCTTATCATGAACTGCTAGTGAAAAAGAAGAAACTGAGCTAGCCACTGAGAGTGTAGTACTAATTGGTATACTGTATACAAAGCCAGTTCAGAAGGAAAAGTAATACCCAATAATGGATCACCTTGACAACATAGCCAGAGGGTCCCCAAGGTACCTTGAAGGCTGGCAGGACCTGGCAAAAATGATCATAATCTCTAACTAGAACAGCAGCCAAACTGCCTTAAAAGTCTGGTGTGAGTTGCATCTTGAACAGAGATGCCTTCTAATACAGAATCATATGAACTAAACCCACAAGCCTAATGAAGACAGTCCCTGTAATAGGCATTCTATGCACTATTAGGCATTCTTTGAGTTGCTCTTCCAGTGATCTTCCCTGTGCACAAGTTGTTTGGGCTAACCATGCTCTTTCTCAAATATACCAGATAAGCTTTCTCTGTCCAGAAAATCTGGTCTCATTCATTTGAGCAATTTGCACCTTTAGTTCTGTTTGGAATTCTTGGTGACACTTTATTTACCATATTGTTTAAACTTCAACCTGAGGAAAATGATATCTGCAAGGCAATACAATATGTAATCCCAGGTTTCACAACTTCCCTAAAAGCCACCTAAGCAGATTCAGAGTGCCAGATTCCCTCCCACACCCAGAGACAGCTTGACACGCAAGGAACTCCACCTCAACCAGGCTCAAAGGTGGGATCCCCCACACCTCCTGCCCCAATACCTGAACTAACTGGGACCACCATGAATTCATGAAATTCTTAGCAAATGGATGGAATTAGAAAATATCATCCTGTGTGAGGTAACCCAACCAAAAAAGAACACATGGTACTAATAAGTGGTTATTACCTGGGGCAGTCTCTGGAAGTTGTTTCCTTCAGTATCTGCTCCACACTTTGTCTCTGTATTTGCTCCCATGAATATTTTGTTCCCCTTTCTATGAAGGACTGAAACACCGATACTTTTTTCTTCCTACTTCTTGAACTTCATGTGGTCTGTGAGTTGTATCTTGGGTATTCTAAGATTTGGATCTAATAACCACTTTTTGCCTAAGAATTTCATGAATTAATTGTTTTTAATAACTGGGTATTACATAACTCCATTATGTAAATGTAGCACATTTTCTGTATCCATTCCTCTGTTGAAGAAGATCTGGGTTCTTTCCAGCTTCTGGCTATTGTAAATAAGGCTGCTATGAACATAGTGGAGCATGTGTCCTTGTTATTTATTGGAACATCTTTTGGGTATATGCCCAGGAGTGGCATAGCTGGATACTCAGGCAGTACTATTTCCAATTTTCTGAGGAACTGCCAAACTGATTTCCAGAGTGGTTGTACCAGCTTGCCATCCCAACAACAATGGAGGAGTGTTCTCCTTTCTACATATCCTACCAGCATCTGCAGAAACCTAAGATTTTGATCTTAGCCATTCTGAATAGTGTGAGGTAGAACCTCGGGGTTGTTTTGATTTGCATTTTCCTGATGACTAAGAATGTTGAATATATCTTTAGGTGCTTCTCTGCCATTCAATATTCCTCAATTGAAAATTCTTTGTTTATCTCTGTACCCCATTTTTTAAGCGTTGTTAATTCTCTGGAGTCTAACTTCTTGAATTCTTTGTATATATTTGATTATAATCCTGGGGTGTAGGATTGGTAAAGATCTTTTCCCAATCTCTTGGTTGCTGTTTTGTCCTATGTACAGTGTCCTTTGCCTTACATAAGCTTTGCAATTTTATGAGGTCTCATTTGTCAATACTTCATCTTAGAGCATAAACTATTTGTGTTCTGTTCAGGAATGTTTCCCCTGTGCCCATGTGTTCAAGGCTCTTCCCCACTTTGTCCTCCTTTAGTTTTGTGTATCTGGTTTGGTGTGGGGGTCCTTGATCGACTGGGACTTGAGCTTTGTACAAGGAGATAATAATGGATCAATTTGTATTATTTTACATGCTGACCTCCAGCATCATTTACTGAAAAATGCTGTCTTTTTCCCACTGGGTGGGAAATATCCTTTGTCAAATATCAAGTGATCATAGGTGTATGGGTTCATTTCTGCCTTTTCAGTTCTATTTCACTGATCTTCCTGCCTGTCTCTGTACTAATACCATACAGTTTTTCTCACTATTGTTCTGTAATATAGCTTGAGGTCAGGGATGGTAATTCCCCCAGAAATTCTTTTACTGTTGAGAATAGTTGACCTATCCTGGGATTTTTGTTATTACAAATGAATTTAAGAATTGTTCTTTCTAACTCTATGAAGAATTGAGTTGGAATTTGGATGGTGATTGCTTTGAATCTAAATTGCTTTCAGCAAGATGGTCATTTTTACTATATTAATCCTACCAGTCCATGAGCATGGTGGATATTTCCATCTTCTGAGATCTTCTTCAGTTTCTTTCTTCAGAGAATTGAAGTTCTTGTCATACAGATCTTTCACTTGTTCAGGTAGAGTCACACAAAGGTATGTAATATTATTTGTGACTATTTTGAAGTGTGTCATTTCCATAATTTCTTTGTCAGCCCATTTATCCTTTGAATAAAGGAAGGCTACTGATTTGTTTGAGTTAATTTTATATCCGGCTACTTTGCTGAAGTTTATCAGATTTAGGAGTTTTCTGGTGGAATTTTGGGGTCACTTAAGTATACTATCATATCATCTGCAAATAGTGATATTTTGAATTCTTTCTTTCTAATTTGTATCCCTTTGACCCCCTTTTGTTGTCTAATTGCTCTAGCTAGAACTTCAAGTACTATATTGCATAGAAAGGGAGAGAATGGGCAGCCTTGTCGTGTCCCTAATTTTAGTGACATTATTCAAGTTTCTCTACATTTAGTTTGATGTTGGCTACTGGTTTGTTGTATATTGCTTTTATTATAATTAGGCATGGTCCGTGGATTCCTGATTTTTCCAAGACTTTTAACATGAAGGAGTGTTAGATATTGTCAAATGCTATTTCATCATCTAATAAAATGATCATGTGATTTTTTTCTTTGAGTTTGTTTATGTAGTAGATTACATTGATGGATATCTGTATATTGAACTATCTCTGCATCCCTGGCATGGTGATCATGGTGAATGACCATTTTGATGACTTCTTGGATTCAGGTTGCAAAATTTTATTGAGTATTTTTGCATTGTTATTCACAAGGGAAATTGGTCTGATGTTCTCTTTCTTTGTTAGGTCTTTGTGTGGTTTTAGTATTAGCATATCTGTGACTTCATAGAACGAATTGGATAGTGTTTCTTCTGTCTCTGTTTTGTGGAATAGTTTGAAGAGTATTGGTATTAGGTCTTCTATGAAGATCTGATAGAATTTTGTACGAAAACCATCTGGTCCTGTGCTTTTGTTTGTTGGGAGAATTTTAATGATTTTTGCTTCTATTTCTTTAGAAATCAAAGTTATAGGACTGTTTAGATGGCTTATCTGATCCTGATTTAACTTTGGCACCTGATATCTGTCTAGAAAATTTTCCATTTTATCCAGATTTTTCAATTTGTTTGAGTATAGGCTTTTGTAATAGGATCTGATAATTTTTTTAATTCCCTCAGATTCCAATGTTATGTCTCCTTTTTCTTTTTTTATTTTCTATATTCTTTGTTTACATTCCAAATAATTTTCCCTTTCCCTTTTCACCCCTCCCCATAAGTCCCATAAGTCCTCTTCCCTTTGCCCATTCTCCAAACAACCCCTTCCTACTTCTTTGTCCTGGTAATCCCCTACAATGCTGCATCAAGCCTTTGAAGGACCAAGGCCCTCTCCTTCCTTCGTCTTGGGATTGATTTGATATGTGAATTGTGTCTTGGGTATTCAGAGCTTCTGGGCTAATATCCACTTATCAGTGACTGCATTCCATGTGTGTTCTCTTGTGATTGGGTTACCTCACTTAGGATGATATTTTCTAGATCCAGCCATTTTCATTTTTAATTTCTGATTTTATTAATTTAGATAATGTCTCTGTACCCTCAGGTTATTCTTACTAAGGGTTTATCTATCTTGCTGATTTTCTCAAAGAAGCAGCTCCTGGTTTTATCTATTCTTTGTATAGTTCTTTTTCTTTCTACTTGGTTAATTTCAGTCCTGAGTTCAATTATTTCCTGCCATCTACTCCTCCTCTTGGGAATATTTGCTTCTCTTTGTTCTAGAGGTTTGACGTGTGCTGTCAAGCTGCTAGTGTATGCTTTCTCCAACTTCTTTTTGGAGGCACTCAGAGTTATGAATTTTCCTCTTAGCACTGCTTTC
This sequence comes from Apodemus sylvaticus, assembly GCF_947179515.1. NCBI lineage: Eukaryota > Metazoa > Chordata > Mammalia > Rodentia > Muridae > Apodemus > Apodemus sylvaticus. Next base: position 28,050,035 of record NC_067474.1, read on the forward strand.
ATTGTGTTCCACAAGTTTGGGTATGTTGTGCCTTCATTTTTATTAAATTCTAAAAAGTCTTTATTTTCTTTATTTCTTCCTTGACCAAGTTATCATTGAGTAGATGTTTGTTCATCTTCCATGTGTATGTGTGCTTTCCTTTTTTTTTTCTGTTATTAAAGACCAGCCTTGGTCTGTGGCAATCTTAAATCTGGTTATGTCTTTTCCTTTTACTAGTTGGCTTTAATTTAGTTCCTTACTTATTCTAGGTATCAATGTCTTAACAAAGTTATCTCTAACTTGTGACTTTGTCCATTGCCAAATATAACTGCTTTATTTTACTGAAATCTGTAAATATAAGACAAACAAATGGAAAAAGATTCTATATTCATGGATTAGAAGATTTAATATTACTACCATGTCTATACCAACAAATAAGTCTACAACTTACAAATCTAATGTAAACTTTATTAATATCCTTTGCTTACTTTTTTCAAAAATATTAGAAAACTATAATTCATATCTAACATAAAGAAACCAAACCTGAATGGCCAAAATCATCTTAAGCATAAAAAACAGCCACAATCATCATACTGCTTGGTTTCAAACTATACTACAAAATTAAAGTCATTAAATAGCATATAAACAGACACATTTACTTTTGTAACAGGTGTGAACCAATGCTTGTCAAATTCCAACAAAAATATAAATACATGACAAGGAAGGAAGGGGTCTTCAGAAATGTTCAGAAAGCATGAAGAAAAATGAAATGCGATGCCCATTTCACAACACAAATAAGTATACACTAGGAAAGGCTTAAATCTATGGAAATACTCTAAGAAAGCATGGAGAGAAATTGCACAGGCTTGATCTGAGCAGTGCTAAATCTGGATCTGATTACAAATCCTCAGCCAATAAGAGTAACAATATATTGCACCAAATAACACAACTTCTGCACATTCAAAGAAACAACTGACTAATAAAGAGACAACCTATCACTTAGGAAAACATGTTTGCAAGTTGTATGTCTGATGAAGTGTTAACATCATCTTATACACAGAAGCACTCAGGCAACACGGGAAATAAAAAAAAATTAGCTGAATCAATATGGGGAAGTGATGTAGATAGCTATTTCTCAAAAAATCCACAAATAGACAATAGGTATATTAAAATTATACAACATTAGTCATTGGGAAACTGTGTATTAAAACCACAATGTGAGGACCAGTGATATGTCTTAGACCTATATGGTTTCTCTAATGTGCTTTAAGCCCTGAGTTCAGCTCCCACCTCAAATACTTATCAGAATGGATATCACTAAAAATGAAAAATGAAATGTTTACTGATAATACTTTCTAAAAGAGAACCACTATATAGTGCTATGAGAAAAATTATCAGGAAAACCATACTCATCATATAATCAAACAATCGTGCTTTTCAGTGTATTGCCAACAAATATGGCATCAGCATGTTAAAGTCATACTTGTGTACTCATGTTCATGTTTTATATGAAATCAACCAAAGACAAAATAAATGGCATCAATGAAAGGAAACTATAACTCAGATGCCCATTGTAATTCCACTCAGCCTTTAAAAGAACATTTTCTCTTTGTAACAAAAGAGATAAAACTAAAGGATATACCACTAAGTATAATATATTAGGTCCAAAAGCAAAACTACTCCATGTTTTAACTGTATATGTAGATCAAAAATTATCTAAATGAGAAGCAAAAATTCTGAACAACTGAAAAATAGAAAGCTGCTAGCTTAAGCAGATATACCTCCAGTCAGAAAAGAGGAGTACTTACACATCTAGTGTATTGTATGAATGTAGTCAATAATTTATTACCTATTTCAAAATTACTAGGAGTAAATCTCAAATGCTTTTAATCACAAAAGTAAGTATATAAAACAGTAGATAATTTGCCTTGATTTAATTATTGTATATTGTGTACCTATGACTTTGCTATAAAACTCAAAATATATACTATCATAATTTACAATGATAATAAATCAACAATACCTAAGCAAACAATAAATAAAATATACTGCCTCCTGACTCTTTTCTAGTTGATGATATTAGCAAAGTTTTCTTGCCAGTTGACAGGAAATAAACTCTATACAGAAACATATAAGAAACAGGAATGCTTTTTCATTTTCTGATCTTCTTTCTGTGCTACTAGATGTCAAGGTCCAACATGATTGAGTTAGAGGATGAAAAGAGTTAGGTCTCCTGAGTAACTACCTGGGGAAATCTGCTCATCAATCATACCTGACTCACTGAACTATGTAATGGTCCCAAACACTTCCAAATGTGGTCACACCAAGTGGCCCTTTATTAAAAGCTGAGGTAGATAGCTCTCCGGAACTTGGTCTTAAGGCAAAAGGCTGGCATATTCATGGGACACACAGTAGCAACTTATTTCTTCTCCCATGGGCTTTAGCACGATCTCATGGATCAAATCTTCATGGACTTCACATTTATAGGGAGAAAGTTGTCTGCAGTGATATTTAGTCTTCTTATGAGTAATGTATCAAAAAAGCCAGTCTCATCCTCTGAAGAGATCAATTTTTCATCTTAATTTTCATGTTTCAAAAGTATGTTTTGACATTTAAACCTTTAAAATCTTTAAATATGAGTCTAGTGAAGAAACTTTCACTTACTTGTTTTATTACTGCACTGTTCTCGATGAAAGGGAAGTGTGAGATGGACACATTAGTGAGGTCATCTCAACACCTCCTCATACCTCAAATGGTTTACATCACTCTCTGGCATCATTTAAACCTATAGCTTATAAAGTCTGTAAATCAACATATTTTTCATTACAGAGTATTCATATGAGCTTTAGCAACATTTACTGTGGCAACATTCCTTTACTTTTTGACTGATCTCTAGGTCTATACAACACTGTTTTCTTAAAACATGCTTAGCACTGTAATCAGAAGTCTTTCATATTCAAGTCTCCTGAATCTTTAAACTGACTATGGTTATCAGTGTCTTCAACAATTGCATGTTTATCAAAAGAAAGTTGAAGAAATGCCAAATAAGTTTTACTCTAAGATGTTTGGGGTAGTAATTACCTATCTTCCCCCACATATTTAAAAACTGACTTTTTTGGAGAAAAGTGTCTTTTCTTTTTGGGTAGCAATATGCCATAGTCAATTAAGCATGGAGAAGACAAAAACTCTCTGAAGTTATACACTGCACATTTCATCCAGGAGAGTTGCAGAGACATACAATAAACAATGAAAACAAATTTTGTGGGTTTTGTCTTCAAAATATCTGTGCTTGAATCATGCCTTTATTACTGGTAGAAGTAGAAGCTTGAACAGCCACTATAGAAATCACTAATACAGTTCCTCAGAAAGTTGAAACTCAATCTATATCAAGACCCAGCTATGCCAATCTTGGGCATGTACCCAAAGGATACTCCATTCTATCACAAAGACATTTGTTCAACTATGTTCACATTAGCTTTATTTATAATAGCCAGAAACTGAAAACAGCCTCAATGACCCTCAACTGAAGAATGGATAAAGAAAATGTGGTACACTTATACAACTAGGAAATACTCAGAGGTTAAAAAAAACAACATCATGAAATTGGCAGGCAAATGGATAGAACTAGAAAAATTATCCTTAGTAAGGTAACCCAAACCCAGAAACAAGCATGGTAGGTATTCACATATAAGTGCCTATTAAATGTTAAATAAGTAGTAATCATGATGCAATATACCAACCCAGAGAGGCTCAGTAGCACAGTGTTTAAGTTCAAATATTTAGATTTGGATAAAAGAAGATAATGTATTCTTAGTTTTATGCACAAAGAAAGTAATGTTGGTAGATGATAAAAACAAAACTGTGCATGCTACCCTAGTGTTCTCTTTGCATCTAAAGTCTTTCCATGCACTTATAAAAGAGAAAGTTAATTTAATATCAGTGTTAGAGATTGTTCAAATTGTCTGCATGATCACCCTAATTTTAAGCTTTGCTGATGTTATAGGATGGGATGCAGTTCTTTCTTCTATAATGGAGGGGGATTGCCTCTGACATTCTCTGATTATCTCAGATATGAAATGAAAGCTCCGAAAGATAACACACTTGCCAAAATTGCACAGATTGAGAGAAATATGAAGAGGAAATTTATCCCAACTAAGAACTCCAAAAATCAGTCAATAATGGGAGATTTATTTCTAATGTAATGAATAATATTGGTCACATACAAATACAAATTTGCATACACATGTATACTGACAAATGTACATAGACATCATTCAGGTACCTATATACTGGTATGATGGAATGGTAAAGTATGTGCAGGTTCTCTCTCTCTCTCTCTCTCTCTCTCTCTCTCTCTCTCTCTCTCTCTCCCTCTCTCCCTCCCTCCCTCTCCTTTTTCTCTACCTCTTACTCTTTCCAGAAACACACATATAAATTATAAAGCATAAGACTATGAGAAAATTCCATATGTTAAAATGGATGAAACAACATAGACTTTTCTCTACTTTTAGAATGTTATTTTATTTGTATCCCATTCAGAGGCCATAGCAATTGAACCATCTTTAACAAAAACAAAATAAATAAAGGGGGCACCCAAACATAGCTAATTAAACAGTTTGAATATTCAGGTTAAATGTAGTGATGGCAAGCTCTGGGGGTGGGAAGCAGTTGGTAGGATGCTGGTCCAGCAGGCCCAGAGTTCTGGACTGGATTCTTGGTACCATATAAACTGGGAAGGATGGCCTCTGCCTATAATCCCAGTACTTGGTAGAGATAGCAGAATCAAATGTTTAAGATCGTCTTTAGCTATCTGGTTCAGTTGGGAGTACATAAATTTTAGGACATTTTGCAGAGGCAGGAAAAAGTGACAGAGAAATTTTGGAGACCATGAGATGGTGAAAAGAAGGCCCCTGCCCTGTAATCTGATAGAAGCCCTTGCCCAAAGTGCTGAAAGAATTCCAGCAAAATTAACAACTGCTTATAGTTGTTCTCTCAATCCAGCCATAAACCTACCATTCTCTGGGAATCTTACCAGGCTCTAATTTATAGAAAACGCTGCGTACTAAATATTTCATGTAACCCTGGTGGCTCTTGGCTTCACCTCACCAGATTATAATTAGATCAAAGGCATCTCTGGAGCTCCTCTTGAAAATCCTCTATCAAACGAGACTCAAGAAAATGGACCTTTAGGTAATGCTCAGAGATGCTAGGGCAAGGGCTAAGATAATTAACTGCTGCTCTCACTGAGGATTCTGTGTGTGTGGGTATGCCTCTCTTTCCTGGCTTTCTCTGACACTCACACTCGTTCACCCAAGTGTGCCCAGTGTCTTTCTCAACTGTTGTGCTCAAGTTTATACTAAAATGCCATTAGTGAAGTCTCTGACCACTTACTATGAACTGGCTACTGTGAGCTTCTTTGCAGTATGATATCCACAAATCCTGACTTTGACACCTGAGTGAAGTCTCTGGGAAACCCCTCAGCCTCCTAAAAGTGGTGATATGGACCCGAGTCTTTGTGCCCTCACTGGTAACTATGGGATTCCTGGCATAACATGTCTCAAACAAGAAGAAAGCTGTATTAACAATGAGTTGACTTATAGCAGTAGTTATTAATTTGATAAGGATTATTTACCTGTAGATTAGTATCAACATATTTTAAAGGGGCAAGTCTAGAATCTGAATGGACATTTTAAACAAATAAACTACAGAGTTAAATTTAAAAGCAACGTTATTCCAAATCTTCTTGTGTGTGTGTGTGTGTGTGTGTGTGTGTGTAACTTAGTTCCAATTTTATCTTTATTATAAAAGAATTGCATTGATTCATTCATCTAAATGTTTCTTAGGCCCTTTTTATTGCTTTAAGGAATACCCACCCTCAACTCTACATTAAAGGACCTGAAACAAACAAGAAATCCATCTCCTTGTGGACTAGAAGCTCAGCACCAAAGGAAAGCAATTTTCTATTAGAAAAATTTTGAAGGCCCTACAATTCATAAAAATAGAAAGTTCTTCCTCAAAAACTCTACTCCTGATCATCAAAGACTAATTGCAAAAGTGGTTACCACTAAAGCAGAGTAACCTCTTCAAAGTGAAATTATCTCTAAAACATAGGAAATCTGCAACGCTATTGCAGCACCCTTTCTTTTTCCTGTTTTCATGAGTGTGATATATGCAGCTCGACAAATGGTGTTAGAGTGCAGGGTTGGGGATGTCAGGTGAAAGGATGGGGCACAATGATATGTTCATGACTTTGTTTCCTCACAGCCTCATATAGGAATCTTCCTAGATAATTCCCACAACTCACACATCTCCCAAAAAAAGGTGTGTAGGTGGAAAAGAGCTATAGTAGGTCTATGCTTCCTTCAGACAGGCAACATTTTTTGTATAGTCCTAGTTAGGTACTATGTACCGAACTATGTACCTTGCTAAGTCATGAAATATGCAGGGTGGCCACATAAAAGGCTGCAAGAAGCTAACCTTTTTTTGTGTCCTTTCTGTTATCCACAGTTCAATTGTTAGATTTGGTTTTGAAACATTACAAACTTAGGTGATTAAGTTGATGAAAGGTATAGCAGCCTGACAATATAAACAAGACAAAATGGTAAGGTGCACATAAGTGCTCTAATTGAAGCTCACCAACACTACCAAGAATCACACACTCATAGGCAAAGGTACACTTCTGTCAAGTGCTCAAGCATTTGGCATGCTGATGTGCACTCAGAGTTCAAGGGATAGACTTTAAGTTTATTATACAGTTGTACAAACACACAGACAGGTAGAGATTGCCAAGTTTAATTTGATGCCTTCATCTACCTATAGGCTTTGCCTATGTTTCCAGACCATCACCTATATGGTGTTTATATGCAAATATTTATATTAGAAAATAGGGCATAACTTTAAGAACTCATCCAGTTTCCCTCTCTGCCCATAGATGGTAGCTTTTGACTTCCGACTGCATACTCTCTTCCCAATCCACATGTCACACACACCCCATCACCATGAAATAGAATCTCTGAGCACACGAATGTCAAAACAATGTGCTAATGTGGAATCCAGCCACCCAAGTTTGCTCTGAGCGTAGCTCTTGCAAAATCCAATCTATTTTATCACTCTGTCTTCACACTGGGTTTAGCAGCTTCATAATTCCACACCTCTGTCAACGAGACCCTCATTATGCAGGCTTCTAAACATTTTACTTGAGGAAAGAATAAACAACATATTTAGTACTAATGAGGTGAGATATTGCTTTTATATTTGCATTACTGTTTAATGATTGTGATGGCTCTGGCACTCTGAGCTGGAAAGTCTGGCTTGACTGATGTGGTTTTGCAGCAAATTGATGTGTCGTGCAGACAGACAGCCACTTGCACGGTGTGTTGTATCACATAATTTGAATGTGTGGCTTTGGAACCAAGGTAAAATGGTGTGCTCTTTTTCTAATTCCTAGAAAAGGTACACAGGTTGCTTTGCCAATCATGTAGTTGAAGTTTCATCATTAATAATGAAAAAGAGGTGTTCAGCGACCAATAGAATCTAATCGTAACCTTTATGTCCAGGATTTTTCTCTGCCTTTCATTTGCTTCATGATGATCTTAAGACAGCAATTTCAATTGCTTTCTCTGATTCATGTTCATCCCAGTCCTTCGTAGTTTGTCATGTCTTTCAAAGATCATTAATTTTTTTAAAAAAAAATCTGTTGTATCTTCTTGTAAAATAAAGGCATAAAGTCAGCAACTTCTTTTCTCCTGATGAGAAGGGAGCTGAAAACATGGAAATTATTACAAAATGGCCACAGGATGGGCCAACTAGAAAAGAAAAATTAATCAAAAGGAACCATTGTGTCCAAGCAGGTGTATACTTAAATCTGAGCTTTAATCCTCACTAGTTTTGCATGTCTGAGTTACTTAATGAGAATATCTAGTTCTTCACCTGAGAGTGGCTGTTTAAACTACTAAGTTCCTTGAGTTCCAAGGTTCAACAATATAATAATGTATATGAGATGCTATTCTGCAGAGTCCATCGCATATTGTACAAATATTTAGAATATCAGTACAAATCTTTAGAATATCAGTACAAATTTTTCTGATTCCGATTAAAACCTTCACAACAGAGAGAGGCAAGCAAACACGCAGTTGCCCTGAATTACAAATATAAGTATGAGAGTTGAGGTCACAGACCAAAGGAGCACTTTTCCTTTTACTTCGTGAACTTTGAAAGCAAATGTGATTCCCTATCAAACCCAAACTTTTAGCAAAGGAATATCCACAATTACTTCCATGCCAGTGGAGAAAGGCTCTGTTCCATTTTGAGAGGCAGTTCACATACAAGTGATATAGGGAACATCACGGTGTGATGAAGTTTTAGCCTCAAGACCATGATCGAAGTGATATTAGCATCTCTCAGCTTTTTATACAAAGAAGAAAAACTAGTCCAGCAATCAGCCTGGATAGACTCTAAGGAGATCTGCATGGTTCTTTCAACAAGTGTCATTTGTGCTTCTCTTCAGAGTGCTAGGTATGGAGTCTGTATACCTGGATGCAAATTCTGGCACTGTCACTCACCATTGGAAAAGATACATGCTGTTCTGCACACTAGAGACACCAACTACAAGAACCCCACAGGAGATGACTTAACAAACCCAAAAAATTCAGATATGCTGAGTTCTGTGTGCTTTGGGAGAGTACAAACTGAGATTTGTTTTATTAAACATACAAGCGAAGCTTCCTGGTGCCTTTGCTTAAGTAAAGAATGCAGGTCTTATGAACAATAACATGTTCTATGAATGTGGCGTATATGGTGTCAACACTAACATCCTTAGATCAGTTCCTCAAGAGTATCCCACTCACATCTGCAGATTTTGTTACATTCATTCAAAACATCTCTGCAGGCATAATATAATAAACATATATAAATAAATAAAATACCATAATATACCTAATTGCACTAGTAATTACATAAAAGAAAAACTTTACAATGAATTATTAGGGTTCTTGATTTTTTTCAGTGTTTGGCTCTAATACAGGGCCTTGGTCCATACTAACCAAATACTCTAACACTGAATAACCACCAAAGTACTGAAATATTTTAAATTCTACATGGATAAAACTTACTTAGTTTGACCTCAATACAAAGTCAGAATCCTTATTTCTAAAGTAAAATACATTGTCTATTCATGTCTAATAAGTAAGCCAAAGTTCATCATCTGTCTAACACCATTTTGTTTTCATTTATTTGTAAAATATTTATATTCTCCTAGGTAATGTGACAAAATAAAAGACGTTCATCAGCACTGGCATGGAATGAACACAGGATTACTGACTTTATCTTGCTCAGCCCTTCTGCACATGTCTTTTCTTCAGATTTGTTTGTGTAAACATAAATCTTGGTAAGGTGTTATAAAACACACTCTGATTTCATTTTTAAATCACATAAAAATCATTATTGGAGTTCATTAAGAATTTTCTATACGCTATTTCTTAACTTCAGGAACTCCAGGAGTCTAGTTTAGCTTTTGTACCTGGTTGAGTGGTAAATTCTTTTATTTCCATGTTTTGTACTGAATGCCCCCCCCCCCCCCGCCCATTCCAGGCATCGTGCTAAGGAACTAGGTACTGAGGCAAATCAGTCAGTGCTGCTTCAATGGGTCTGGATGTTCCCAGGGATATTCCCCAGCATGGGATGTGCAGGGAAAGCAGAAATTAAGAAGAAACAATTGTGATCAGGTAGGTGAACAATGACAGATATCTGGACCTGAAAGAAGAGACAGGAGAGGTTTGAGGACCCCAAATTCTCCCTGACAAATAATGTCACATGTCACTTGCTTTTCATAAATAACTGTTTATAGGTGAACTTTAAATTTTTTATAAGTCCAAGGAAATGGCAAACTTAATGTTGCATTTTATAGAATACACAGCAACTTGTTCCACTAAAACGAAGATTGTCTAGAGATGGAAAATTCTAAGAGTCTGTTTTCACGTTTCTCCTGTGTCTTGGTATATGTAGCAGTTATACTCTAGTGAAAATGGAACAAAGCAAACTTTTCATAAAGAGAGAATTATATACAAATTTTGATTCTCAAAACTATAATTATGAAAGTTTAAGTGGGAATTTGAGTTTGGGCACTATGGAGAATTATTATCATTTGTGCTTTGTGAAATGCAGACAATGTTGCTGCAATTTGTTGCGATTATAACCAACAGGGTTGACATCCTATAAGATGGGAACAGGGACTGAAGGACCACCTCAGTTAAATCTTTTTCTTTATTTTCTATATTCTTTGTTTACATTCCAAATGATTTCCCCTTTCCTGGTTCACTTAAATCTTAATCTTTTCTTAAATGTTGCCAATTGCTAAGACTTACTTAAAGAAAGGTCACACATACTAAAATTAGGTTGATAATACTACATTGGGTTAAAAACATATCTTAGACATTTATTTATTTATTGGAATTCACTTTTTTCTCTCTAAAGTGTTAACAAATTACAGTGGTAGAATCTATGCTTCTTTAACAGAACATCATATATGCAACTACAAAGGCATGTGATACCTTGGAAATCAACCGTTCTGAGGAGTGATTGCTTCTAAGCCCTCCAGCTCACATGCATGCCTTTTACAAGGCATCCTTCTCTTCATGCTGCATTGTAGCAGACAGGTGACTTTCATGAGCAGAGCACCAGCACTGCTTTTAGGCAGTACATTTTCCAACTTTTGTAAGAATCTTGATAAATAGAAACACTTACTGGTCTGCCTTGTCAATTCTTCAACCTGATGTCTGTTCTTTTTGTACTTGTGGTTCTCTGACCTCTTTTATTCTTTTTACCTACAGTGCCTACCAAGGCTTACTAAAACATGTCAAATTTCCAATCCCATTTTGTGATGCACCCTTTCTTCCACCCTCTCTCTCTCTAAGATTCTGCAAATAGCTGGGTAGATGCACATGAATACACATTGCATTTTGCTTTTTGTAGAAAATAACCAAATGGTGAAAGACTTATAGAGATGTGACAGGTTTCCACAGACATTAACAGGAAGTCTGTTTTCTATAGATGAATAGAGTTGCATAGGATAAATAATGAGGAAGATACCAACATGACAGGAGTCAGTAGCATTTTCTTCAATTCACTAAACATACCATGACTGTATTTTCACTTCATCCTCTGAAGACTTTCTATGCTTAGGAAAAGTGTCTACAGAGAAAATGTTTTAAAAATATAAATGTGATCTAGTTGTGGTGGCTCAAATATATAAGCCCAGAATTCAAGGGTCTGAGGTGAGAGGACTGCTCCAAGTTTGGAGACAGCATGGACTACACTACACACTGTGCTCCAGCCTCCAGCTCAGCCTCATATATAATATGAGGCCCTGAATCAAAATCCAAAATAAAACACAAAAGAAAACAAGAAGAAGCTGAATATGTATTCTTGTTTTATATTAATGCACACCAATAGAGAGCTTTATGTTAAAGTGTAAGAGTTAAATAGAACTGAGTATATAATCATTATGCACAAAATGCCATTTCTGATTTCAGTTGTCTCCTCTATCTCAATGCCCTGCTGTGAGAATGCTGTTCTGATATGCAAAGATAGCTAGCTTTGTGGAGAACTATGTCTACAATCACAATTAATAGGATCTGGGATTGGAGTTGAAATGGAAGATTCCTTTTCATTTCAAATGAAAATGATCGGCACCAATGTTGTGATCATAAAAAGAGAAAGAGGTTTAAAGAATATAGTATATGGAGGTGTGGGAGGGGGGAAAGGGTGTCCCAGTGGGCCCATACCGAGGAGGCATCCCTTCCCTGAGGGATCAAACACACACAGACATAGTATAGAATAGAGTTTATTCAGGGCAGAGGATGAGAGTGAAGAGGGTAGTGAAGGCAAAGAAAGACAGAGAGAAGGAGAAAGTAGAGAAGTGAGGTTGGCCATGACCATGTGGAGAGAGGGGGAAGGGGAGGAGAACCCAAGAGGAGCAAGAGAGAGGCTGAGAGTGACAAGAGGAGTAAGAGGTAAGAGAGAGAGGAGAGGGACTGAGCAGCCCTTTTTATAGTGGGCTAGGCCTACCTGGCTGTTGCCAGGTAACTGAGGAGGGACATACCTGGCTGTTGCCAGGTAATTGTGGGGTGGAACTTAGTCAGAATCCTAACAAGTACCTAACCCAAAACCACTAGAAAGCATCATGGTTTGAATCGTAACATCCAATGAGTCCAAACACTAGTAATAAAGGAAAAAACTTGTTGGTTTTCTCTGAGCCCAGTAGGCAAAGCAACAAGAGGAGGTGGGGCCAGGAAGGTTAACATTACTAAGACAGAGTGAGCAAGTCTTCACTATGTGCTGATATTGCTAATGTCACTTAGCATGTTAAACTATTACTGTTTCTTACGGGTCACAATAGTATTTTATAGCAACCACCTGAAGTGGGAATTTCTGGTTTCTTTGGAGACTCAATCATGTTATGTAATGTTTTCTGGAAACTTTCTTATGAGAGGATATTTTTACTACAGCAGACTCCTGGGAGGATGCTTTGCTGAGAACAGAGTTAAGGTCTTTCTCTGGAAGCTGCCTGGGAAAAGGGCATATGAGTTTTGCTAGAGTGGGTGTTTGATAAGCATGTGGTGTTTGGAAAAGGTATGTGTTCTTTGGGGGTGTGGTGAGGTGTGGGGGAAGGGGATCCTTCAGTGAGCCCAGGCCAAGGCATCCCTGCCTTCTGAGGGACCAGCCACATGCTGGTATAGTATGGAATAGAGTTTATTCAGGGCATGGGGAGGGGAGTTAAGAGGGTAGTAGAGGCAGAGAAAGGCAGAAAAAAAAGAGAGAAAGAGTAGAGAAGTCAAGGCCTGCCATGACCATGTGGAGAAAGGGGGAGAGGGAATGGGGAGAGAGGGGGAGCAAGAGGGCAAGAGGCAAAAAAGGTAAGAGAGAGAGGAGGGGGCAAGAAGTTCCTTTTATAGTGGGTCAGGCCTTCCTGGCTGTTACCAGGGGCTTAGGCAGAATGCTAACACATAGTATCTCCTAAAAATTAAGAATTGCAAAATGTTGGCATATCTGAACACCAAAACCATCATTTTATACACAATAACAATCCAGGAGGTTAGTTAACTGAATCCTAACTGCTAAAAAGTGGAATATAGAAAAGAAATGTCACGTGGATTTTTAGAGCTAGTGAACTAGGAGATCAGAATGGGAACATCACACCTGATTTGTCATTGTCAGATGAATCTTAAAATGGGTGTAAAAAAATACATGAACGTAGATATATGTAAAATGTTTAAAAAAAAGAATGTAAAATAGAGTTAGGGGGGGGCTGTTCAATTGCTCCCTTTATCTCCACAATAAATAATGTGGAGACCTGGTATTCAGGCACTAATCTGGGCTGGTTCTTGCCTATTCTAACCTGACTACACAGGCCTGACCTACTTTGCAGCCATGTTCTCCATTGCTTGCCATCTTCGTCTTGACTCTTGCTGCTCCTGCTCTATCAGTGTCCTCATGAAGACTCCACTGGTGACAAATGCTTCATGATGAATGCCTCCTGGTGAATTTCTCAACATGGATCTTCTATCTGGAGACCCATCCACTAGGCCGGGAAGTTCTCCCTGCTCTCTCTTGCCCACCTGTTAATGGAATCAGCCCTTTATTAGGCAATCAGAGATCATGGAAAACAAGTTTTTGTTTTTGTTTTGTTTTGATTTGATTTGATTTGTTTGTTTGTTTGTTCTTCAAAATACTGAGTGAGGAACTGCTTTATAATAATGACAATAACAAAATCCAGACTGCAACCAGGGGTAAAGAAATAAATATTCAAATACACAGTGCATAAAAACATTCCCCAACAGAACTCTATCTTCAGCAGTGTTTTCAACACGATTTTCTAAATAATACTTCAAGTCATGTGTACTAAATATTGCAAAGGAAGGAAGGAAAGAAAGGAGGGAGGGAAGGAGAGAGAGTGTGAGAGAGAGTGTGTGAGAGAGAGAGATATGAAATAACTTAGCACACATTCTAGTATGTTTATACCCGTTCTGCTTTAAAGTCTACAATCTGTCAAAACTCATAAACTGATTTTAATTAACTTATGTTTGAGAATAGGAGAGAAAAGAAACTTACCTAAAGTGACTGATGTTATTTGCAAGATAGCTGCGGTGTAGTTAAAACCTTAAAAGGTTTTAATTTTTAATCAAGTACTTTTGGGTGATATTGTTTTACTAATACTTTATTCCACAAAACCATAACAATAGCTTTACCTTCAACAGCCACCAAAATTCCTAAAGCAAGTGGCCTTAGTGGAGGGAGGGAGGGAGGGAGGGAGGGAGGGAGAGAGAGAGAGAGAGAGAGAGAGAGACAGAGAGAGAGAGAGAGAGAAGTATCAAAAACAGATAACCAACAATCAATAATGGATAAGCACTTTTAGTCTAGGAAGAAAAATAAGTGTCATCTATCTCTAAAGAGTAACAGGTACCCTTTAATTTATTTTGAAAACCTGGTGACTAGTTGTATAACTCCATCACATCTCCCTAAAAGTATTTGTGTTCTTTGTGGACTCAGTATGGGGTATCTCAATCTTTCTAACATCCCTCTTTAATTACACAGCAGGCTACTGTGCATGTCTCATCCACAGGCACCCCAACTATTACCACCATTGTGTTGCACACAGTATGAGGCCTCTCCATTTCTTCAAAATAGCTTTCTCATAGAAATTTCCTCTGTAGACTAATGGTTTCACTACAGATTGCCTTCCTCAAGTGGAAACACGACAGTTTGGCTGCAAGGCATTTTCCTCTCTTTACCTAAGCCATGGTCCTTTCCTCTGCAGAGAAATCCAAGAAAAAAAACAACACCCCTCCCCCAGAAAAACAGAGCCAACTGCTGTACTTTTATTATTGGAGTGCTATCCTGTTCCTGTAAGAAATGTTTTAAAATACATTAATCTTTCATAATCAGAAATTTGAAGTCATTTTTTTTATTTTCACATGATTTCTCCTTGAAAATCCTTACTTTTTTGAAAAATAGAAAATCTTCTAGGATTCTCTTTAATCATAGCTAACTTTGTATTTAGCATTGTTGATCTGTGGAGTCAAGTCTGAGTCCTTATTTCTCATCATGAAATCATAGAAAGGAAAGACTTTTAAATGCAATTAACAAGCTGGCCTAAAAAATAGGAAGCTGTTTTCAAAATTTTAATCGAATCATCAGCGTACATGACCTCAATTTATTATCAAGAAAGACATTGCCCTATTAGGATAATGTACAGTAATATTGTTCATCAACATTAGAAGACAATAGCTTCAACTGCTGCAACTGTGCAACTGCCCTTAGCTGATATAACACCAGCAGGACTTTGCCTCTGCCTTCAGAGCTGCACATGTGCTAAAAGAAATCTCAAGCTCAGTAAAACGATGGCATCACACATGACACCTATCACAAGAGACAGAGAGAACATGTGTGCATTTTATCTGCATAGGCAGACCAAGAAAGACTTTCTTTCACATCTTCACAACCCCACCCATTATCATGAATACAGCGAACCAGATGATTGTAAGCAGTAGAAGTCTTCCCTAAGCAGATGCCATGCTTGTTTTTCTGTGCAAGAAAATTACCTTTCCTCAAGGGAAGCACAGGTGAAAATAAAATGACTGCCACCATTGTCCCCATAGGCTAGACATAAACAGCTCAAGTTGGCTGTCCTACTAGCCCAGGTGCAAGACAGTCAGATAACTGTCAGCTAGGTTAGCATTCCACTGGTGATTTCCACAGATGGGGGAGAAGGAAAAAGCCAGATTTTGTTTATCAAGTGGACTCTCAGTATTATTTCAAAAAGTAGGTAGCCTTATTTTCAATTTTTTTCTAGAGCATTTCCACTGTTAACTAAACATACAAATTTCCATCAACCTGCCTCATAAATCACAGATATTTCTTTATAAATGGGCTTTTAGGTCTCTCAAAATTGTATGAAGACACAAATGAACTGCAGCTACATGAATGTGTGTTAGCAGTAATAATAAGAAATTACTACTACTAATAAACTCATTATCTTTGCATATTTTGTGCTTTGCAATACATTGTTACATTTATTTTCCAATTTACTTCTGCCTATGGGTCTGAAGTCATACAGATATCATTATCTATATTTTTCTGGTGGCAAAAAAATAACCATTTAATCAAAGCCACACACACACACACACACACACACAAATGTTGCTGCCATTAGCCAGTGCTTTTGTTTTCTGACTTGAAAAACTTACTTAAGATATATATATATATTGGTGAAAAGGCAGCTATCGCTTTTGTCCTGAGAAAGATGTCTGAACATTTCTCTAGTACTTAAGATAACGGACCACAAAAACAATCATCATTAATTTTGTATTTATAATTGCCTAGCTGTTAGCTATATTACCAGAGTCATACAAGGTTTCTGATAATTTTCACTTCTATCCCCAAGCCTACTGTTTGCCATTCAAAGAGCCTTGTGCCAGGAAGAAGAAGGGAAAAAATAACCCACAGGAAACCAACATTTAAATTCAAGACTGGAGCATGATTTGGATGAATTAAGGATGCCAAGTGGTATCTGCCGATCCCCTGCTGTCGTTCTAACTTTTCTCCCGGGTTCCTGCTCCAACAGTAGAAAACAAATGTCTAAGGTTAGCCAAAGCAGGACCAAGGCTGATAGGCAATGTCAGAGCTTTCAGTGCAGGGGCGACAGTTTAGCTAGTACTTACACTGAACTCCCCTAAAACGCATATGGAGCATTCAGCCTATGAATGAAGCATGTGTGATCCTCGTGGAGAGCCGGCCAAAGCGTTAAAGTGCATGGATTTTAGATAAGTCAGTGTGAACATGTGGCGCTGTGTGAATAAAATGTGATAGTGCCTATCAGAACGAGCCCGGAGCATACTCCGGCTTGACACATTCAGCAAAGCTTTTCAGTGCTGGGCTTGCTGCTGATGGGACTATGTTCACAATTGTTTCATTGTCCCTTGTTCAGGATTTTAAAATCAATGGCATGTTTTCTTCCCACCCAGAAAGACTTAAATAAATGCCATACCCTTTAGGGGCTGCGATTCCTTCGGTCTCTCCTTTAAACTAAAAAACAAAGAAAAAAAAAAGAAAAAGCATGCAGCCTATAGAATTCCTAGCCAATATTATAATTTGCATAAATAACATTTTCTTTGAACTTCCTATTAAAAATTCTGTACCTAACATTAATTATTTGAGCTGCAACAGCACATTCTTGAATTACAATCCTTTGCTCAAAAGAAAAGCAAAGGGGTATTGTGTGTGTTAGTACGTTTATTCATATGTTGCTTTAAACAAAGTTTATGATTATTTTTTATTTGTTTGCATGATGGTCTCAACCTCTAATTTATATCAATATAATTAGTCACTATATTCTCCAGGGATTATCTTAAAACCAGGGTACCTTAGTACTTGGTTCACTAGAAGCAAGACATAAGAACAAAGTATTATACCAGAAAATTCCATCCAAGGGAGATTAGTGAGTAATGGACCTCTGCAGTGTATAAGAGAGAGAGCGGATGGAGGGTAGCGGCTCTCCAGCATCTTGTTCCTAAATCCTAGATGATTTCTTGAGAACTTACAAGTCACATGCAGGAGTACTTTCTTCCCCTAAGTACTGGGGAAGCGTCTACGTGTGTCGCCGTGTCTCCACTCAGTCAGAGTTCTGCCCTTTGGAATGCTTCTGGGTTGCTCTTTGGATGAGCATTTAACTGGCATCCCTGCCCAGCAACTGTGACAGCAGAAGCCATAAAAAAAATGGTCTTGTGATGTGAGGGTTGCTGGAATTGACCTGCATGAAGTGATTGGGCTAAAGTAAAGATGGTTGCGCTGTGGCTGTGGCAGAGACAGAAGACAGTATATCAAAGTTCTTGATAGATGGGAGCTCCCTGATTTATGAATAAGTTGGATTCTGAAAGCTCACTGGCAATTCTGTCGAATGAATATTCTACTCCTCGCGTGAGCTATTTCTCCACATCCTTCAGTTATGTAGACATAGATAAACTGTTCCTGGGGTAACTTTCAGAGGGCCAATTAACTCATGTAGATAAAAATACTAACATATTTGCAATTAAGAAAGATATTGAAAAGATACTAGTACACCTGCATAATATACTGTATTAGGTAAGCTACTTAAGATCTTGAAGCTGTTGGGAAGCCAGGAAACCAATAGCAACAGCCAAACCACGCTGTGCTTTGAAATTCACTTTTGCTAGCACATTGCTGATTAGTATCAGATCAGTTTGGGCAGTGAGAGAAGAAAGACATCGAACAAAGATGAAGAGGTGGAGTTCTGGCAAAAGTGAAACTTCCATAAATTTCTTTTTAAAATCCACCTGCATCCAGTCCTGGTTCTTTCCCATTGTTAGCTTGCAAAATCTTCTTTAGGCTTTCTTTCTGGCCACAGTACTGCAGTCAGTCTCTAAAGGTCAGCCTTAGCAGGACTGTGCATAAGATCTCCATACCAGCATGCCGTGAATTCGTAATGGATTCTTTATCTGTTATTCATTATTTTGAAATCATTATTTCAATGTGAAGAGGAAAATGGCATATATCACCTAGCTGTTATACATGTATACATTTATAAATCTGGTTTTTTAATTAAAGAGTACATCTATTTTTATGATCGCCAAATTTGACTCTATGTCTTTCATTTTTATTTTTAGAACAAAAGAATCTAGCTGAAGTTCTTCTAAAATAAACATTCTGGGAGTTGTTTTTCTCAAGCACAGTTAACTCAAAGGGAAATCCATCTCTTTAGCATCTTGACCCATGTGTAACAAGTAAATGAGTAAACAATGCAGGTTACAGTAATGAGAAGGATACCAGGAAAAATGGTGGAATAAAGAACTCTGAAAATACACGCCTCAATAAAGTCAACAAAAACATGGCAGAAATGTGTGAGAATGAACTCATCTTAGAACTGCAGAATCTAAGAAAAAAGCCTTTCAGCAGCCCAGTTAAGGTTGTGTCATAAAAGGATACGGTATTATATGCCCACAAGAAGGGTCTAGAGTTCGAGGCTAGCCTAGACAACATGATCCAACCCCATCTCAACAAACAAACATGCAAACAATCAAGGTACATACAAACTATATATCAAGTAAACCCACATGAAACGTTGTCAAGTAGATTTGAGCATTTATCTTACTGTGATCCAATTCGATGCCTGTAACTCAGTGGTGACCCTGAGAGAAGTAGCTAGGCTGTCAATGGGCAGATGGGAACCAAGAAAAACTGTTAACGCTACTAAAACTATCAAAATCATCTTTCAGGTAAAGGAAAGGTTATCATATAATAATTCAAATCAACTATAACAACAATAGAAAGGACATTGTTAAAATAAGTATATGTTGTATTTTGCTTCTCAGTCCTCTTTTTACTATGTCATTTAAAAGACTGTGTTGTAAAACAGTAATCTTTGTTGATGGGCTCATAGTGCATAAAGATATAATTTTGGAAAATAAAAGTAGAAATGGGAAGACAGAAAGGCATAGAAACAAATTAGTTTCTACTATTGTGGGCTGAATTGTTACCTAATTAAAATGTCAAGGTAAAGAACTGAATGGATAACGCAGACATTAAAATGTCTTGCAAGCATGAAGACCAAACTTGAATCACCAGAACCCGTGAAAAATGTCAGGCTTGCAAAATCTCACAGTCAATGAATACAGGGAAATCTGTGAGTTCAAATGAGTGTCCAGATGAGAGTAAGAGATTTGCAGAATTGGATGAAAAGAAATAATCCAATTATGTTCTATTTATAAGAAAGGTGTGGCCATTTCAAAAGCACAAATAAGTTGAAAGTGGACAAATAAAAAAGGTATTCCTCACAAATAATAATCATGAAAATGTAAATCCACTCACTGCCTGTCACAAGGTCGTGCATCTCCATATGCTATTAAAAAAGCAACAAGAACAAGCAACCATGGGTGGAGACTATGAACCAAAGAGATCGCCCCTGATTATAGGTTAGTTTACCTCAGATACTTTGCCATGCGGTAAGGATGCTAACCATTTCTGCAATAGACAACTCCATAGACATGAGAAATAGAGCATTGCTTGTTAAGTTCCAAGAGGAAAATGGGAATGGTGTGTCCTTGCCTAGTAGGCTTGTAAGAGAGAAAGATGATCTTAAAATTTCTTAGTTGGCTATACAACATTCATTGCAAATGTATAACTCAAATTTAATTGCACAATTTGAAACAGTTAATCAATTCCATGTTAAATAAATTCTTTCTTCTCACCCTCACTCTTCCTTTCTCTTGCTTGATGATGTCTGCGGTATTGCTAATTACCTTGCTATCATCCATCCTTTTGATAATCTGTCTACTACTGAGCTGTAACCGTAGCCTTCAATAGAATATCTTTAGATTGCTAGAGAAAATTAAATTATTCATTTTCAAGTTCTTGTCAAGACTCAAACTGTATTAGGCTACAATAAAAGAAACAAAAAATGTTTTGTAAGTTAAATGAATTATATAATTCTTAAATTTCTAGCTAAACCATCTATTCATTTTAGGGATGAAATGAATTGTAAGATTCTCTGAAAATCTCATGCTGCTGCTTGAAAAGAAAGAAAAAGGGGCCTTTCCTGTTTAGTATGGAAACTGGGGTATTACTCTGAATTAAACGAATGTAAACATTTTTATCCCTAATCATACAATTCTCACAAATAATGGACTTTAACTATAGCTTCCAGTTATATTCATTTAAATTCAAATCTGTGGCTAAAATCAAAACTCTTTCAAGTGAATTAGATAGAAACACAAATTTATTTCTCTTATCTGTAGCGCTAGAGGTAGAGCTCCTTCCTGTAATCAAATCCCGTATCATTTGGAGCCATTCTAAGAATGCACTAATTGTTCTCACACTGGAAAGTGGCAGGTAACAAATCATGAGCAGGGATGCTTCCTTTAGTACCATGACAACTTACTTGAGCGCAACTATTCCTTCACTCAGGGCTTCTGTGTGGACATACCGCATATACTCCTTTCAAACTAACTAAATGGAAGGCATGATGTAACCTTTTCAAGGTTGAGGAGACGTGGGATGAAATACTACCAACAGAATGAGTGGCATCTGATAGTAACCATCGTTTAGTATCATTGGTTCCATTCATTGTCTAGACCACCTTACTCAACATTCAGCAGATTTCAGCTGAACACTGCTAAAGTCTAAAATCTCTAAAAGTTTAAGTGTTTTCAAGCAGATTCCAGTATTTCATGGGATAGAGAGAAAACTATTAATGATAATTTAATATGCTCCTTGCTGACAATCCAGGGCCCGTGACTAAAGCCTTCTCTATTTGCTGCTTTTTCTCATGACTGTGACTGAATAGAGCATCTAGCAAGCAACTTAATGGCGAAAAGGTGTACTTCAGCTTGTGGCTACAGGAAATGCAGTCTATCGTGTCGGGAAGGCGTGACCACAGGTGAATCCATGGACAATGTAACACACAGCTCTTAACATCCTAGTGCCTTGGGAGAAAAGAAGTAAAGGCAACACAGGAAACAAGGCTCAGGATCCAGCAACTCTCACTGTGATCTATTACCTCTACCTCGGCCACATCTTCCAAAGAATCTACAATCTAAAAAGAATAATGCCAAAAGCTACTCTAAGGACCTACTCTTCAAATATATGAGCCAGTGAGGGAGATTTAACATTCAAACCATGATGTTCTGCTCCTGGTCCCCATAGATTCATGGCTGTCTCTTTTATTATTGTTATCATCATTATTATTACTATTACTATTACTATTATTATTATTATTTATTATTATTATTCTCTCATATGTTATATCCTGACCACAATTTCTCCTGTCACCACCCCAAGCCTCTCCTTCCCACTTCCTTTTTCCCTCAGACTCACCCTCTGCCTCCCCTCAGAAAAAAGCAGGCTTCCCAGGGACATCATTGTTTTTTTTTTTTTCAAAGAATTAAGAATTTTATTTCTCTGAAATATCTTTAGAAAACGACATAATGCAGCGAAATCTAAATTTTCCCCCAAAAGTTAGCTTTCTTTTCTCCATCCTTTCCTCAAAATCCATTTCTTTTTTTTCTTTTTTTAATTAGGTATATTCTTTATTTACATTACAAATGTTACCCCCTTTTCTAGTTCCTGCCTCCCCAGAAAATTCCATAAGCCATCTCCCCTTCCCTGATCAACCCTCCCCCGCTTCCCTGTCCTGGTGTTCCTCTACACTATGGCATCAAGTCTTTCTAGGACCAAGGGTCTCTACTCCCTTTGGTATCTAATAAGACCGTCCTCTGCTACCGATGTGTCTGGAGCCATGGGTAACTCCATGTGTACTCTTTGGTTGATGGTTTTGCCCTGGGAGCTCTGGGAGTACAGGAATATCATTCTAACACAGCACAACAAGCTGCAATAAGATCAGGCACCATCACATCAAGGCTGGACAAAGCAACCAGTAGCAAGAAGGGATCTCACGAGTAAGCAAAAGAGTCAGTGACAACCCCTGTTCCCACTCTTAGGATGCTCACAAGCTACTCAGCCATCACATCTATGCAGCAGACCTAGGTCAGACTCCCCCCAAAATTATGGCCATCTTATAATGTTAACCGCATCTTCCTGAATTTTCAAAGTCCCCATAATCGTTGAGAGTCTGAATACTTTTTAAAAGTTCTAGTCTATGTCATGATTCAAGGCAAAGTCTTAATTCTGATCCCATCAAAAATCAAAAGTAAGTTGCATATTTCTATCCTACAGTAGAACAAGATAAACATTCTCATTGCAGAGAGGAGAAATTAGGGAAGAAAAGATCAGATCAAAGCAGGATCAAAGACTATGAAGGCAAATATCAAATGTAACTCCACACTCAGGTTGTGATGAGATTTTGTAAGGCCCAAAGGGTTTGTGTGTTCCACACTTCTACATGTGTTGTCTTGGGCACATGAGACCTTTCTCTGGTGCTAGTTTCACTCATTGACTATAGCTTTCCTTTAAAATATCCAATTTTACAGTATCTCCTTTATCCTGTGGCTCACATGGCAACATAGATTTCAACTTGACAACTTCACAGACCTCGCACGGAGAAGCACTAGATAGGGAACCCATGTGCTATGTGTTGCTTGACCTCAATTTTTTTTCTAGAATATTAGTTGAAGCTTCAGTGAATCATTCACTTTTATATTGTATACGATATTGAATACCTTGTACATTTTCAAAACCGGTTCCTTGTAGATGATACCAAGTTCGTCTCCCAGTTCAACATGTAGACTGTCTCATTGGACTATAGATGAAGCGCCTTCTATATGGCTCCAGGGCTGAACCTAGAAAAAACAGTTTTATAGGCAGCTGGGGTACCCTGAATTTTCTATATTTTCAGACACTCTCACTGCAATAAATTTGCATGGTTATAGTCTGGAAATCCCTGAGTATGAGTTTTTTCCTGCAATGCAGCTTTACAATTTTTCTGAACTAATCCCATGTTTTTTAAAAGGCATTAATAACATTAACAAGTAGAGCTATTTCACCAGAACTTGGACCTGGTCTCAAAATTAGCTGGCTTCAAGCACCTTTCTGACCAAACTGCACTTTTTTTTTATTTCATTCTGCTGTGTCACATAAGTCTGGCAAAGAACAGTAAACAGTAAGCATACTACAGCATGGGTGCCATGTGTCTTGAAATTTGTTCCATTTAACTACTTCTTTTGAATTCAGCTTTATGAAGGTTTTCAGGACACAAAGAGAATTTATCGAGATGTTGGAAGTATATTATTAGGAAAGTCCTCTAGTTCAATTTGCAATAGAATCCTTCCAAAACTTCATGAGCTTACCTTGCACTATCCACAGGTTTTTAGTATTCTTATTTTTCAAATTCCTTTCAGAATGGCCCATTAAGCTCTTTTTACAGCCTTCTAGGGCTTCTCTGTCCCATGGGTCCAAACTCTTCTACATTGCCCCTGGTAATTTCAAAGACCACCAGAAAACCACACAGTTAAATTTATTGTATTAATGAACCCAGTTCACAGTATCAATTTTCTATATTACTTTCTTTCCTGGTTGCTGTAACAGAAGATGTAATAGATTGTTAAGGGAAAATGGGTTCTTTTTGCTTCTGTTTAAGACAAATTAGATCATAGCTTTATAGAAGACTTGGTTATGAAATATGAAGTTCTGCATTCTCACATATCAGTAGATTAGGAATCAGAGTGAGGAGTAGTTACAGGGAGCTGGATTCATTTTTTATTTCCTTTATGATTAGTCCAGAACTCTAACTCATGTGATAATGCCAACCACCTTCACTCTAGATATAATTCCTTCAGTTAATTCTTCAAGGGAAAGCTTTTCCTGAACACACATAAATTGCTTTACTGGCATCATAAATGTTTCTTAATCCATTCAAGTTGTCAGTTAAGTATCACTGCTTCCTAGAGAAGTAAAGATTATTCCTATGGATAAAATAGGTAACTCAAACAAAAGGAAAGGGGGTATTTATTCTACATACAAGACATAACATTAATTTAAAACAAATAGGTAAGCAATAACCAAGAATACAGCTAAACCTCAAGATGTTTTACCTAAATAAAGCCAGGCCAAGAAAGATTTTTCATGCCATTTTATGGCCTGTGTATCTTCCTTTGTTAGTAATGGAAAGCCATAGGGTGTTTCTAAGCACTACTCTAATTTCTATTTACATTTTTACAGAGTATACTTTGAAGGGAATTGGAATTTCAAAAGATTTACAAAAATTATGCTTAATAGGTTGTTTCACACATAATTAATCATATTTAAAAGCTTTAAAATTTGTAGCCTATCTCTATTGAAAAGTTAATAAATTTTCATGTTTGTATATGGATTGAAGTTGGTGAAGACTAAAACTTATAAATCTAAGTGCTATTTCAGCAAAGAAACTTTTTCTCTAAGTCAAAAGTAGATGTTAAACTTATGAGAAGTTAAACTTATTATCAGGGTTTTGGATTGAGCACTGCCATCAAACAATTTGCATCTTTTCCAAAACAAAACAAGGAACATTCAACCTTGTATACTGTTTCCTAATATGTGGCTCCAATAATACCCATAAAGTCTTCAAGACTAGCACACTTAAAAATCCAAGATTTCATACTTGTTTTGAACATTTACAAGATAATCAAGTCACCACAAGGTCTAATCAATGTGGTATATTTCTGTCTCCTTTTCCTCTCAGAAAGCTTTTATTGACTGTTAGATTGACCATCAATGTGGTTATTGAAAACACTGTAAAGGCCACAATGCATTATAAAGACAACTGTGCACAACCATTGGGCAAAGCCATCGGATGCTCTGTAGTAGATGATGAATATGGATATAGCCAGAGAACAAAGCAGCAAAGAGTTGAGATGCAGCTCAACAAAAAATGAAAGCACAGAGTCTTCTTGTTTCTCTTTGAAAACTTTGATCTCATCAATTGAAACAGTGTCTTATTGTCCTGAACCAAATCCCTCCTCTCTCAGAGGAAAACTCCGTGAAAATTAATGTCCACCAGCAGCAGTGTTTGTTTGAAGTAAAGAGTCTATTATAACTCCATTAGAAGAGAATTGCTCATGGCATTAAATTACTGTGGGAAACCTGCCTAGGCGCCGCCTTCCCATGCACACTTTGCTAAGACCCCGTAGAGAATCCATTAGTAGGACCCAGAGTCAAACCAGCCTATAATTTTTCTTTGCCTTAGGAAAACAGTAGCCTGTAATTTTTCTTTGCCTGAGGTTTTAAAAGGGCTATCCCTGGCTGAGCCTCATGTATTCTGTTAGCCTCAAGTTCATCTCAAGTCCTAGATCCTATCTGTACACCTTCTAACCAAAGAAGACGCTATGGTCATAGTCTTTCTTGCTTTATAAGGTATGTAATGAAGAAGAAATACCTGCTGCCTGAGCTCTCTTTCCTGATATTTCTCTTGTAAACTTGATTTTAAGTTTATAAAATAACCTCAAATATTTGGTCATCTTCTCATGAACTGTATTTATTTTTCTTTGTAAAAGAGTGCTCATTTTATCTTGTGAGCTTATAATCCTATTGAGTAAAGACAGATTCTTTGTCATTGTAGAAGCCCATATGAAATGGCCATGGTAGAAAGATCATTATTATATTGATGATCTCACTGGTATTGCATTAAAAATGTAATGTTACATTAAAAATAGCATCTGTTCAGTTATGAACACAAAGATTAATTATCAGAGTAAGTCAAACATGGATTGCATTTACTCAAAAATACAGTAATCCATTGGTAGCTTTTAAAAATTTATTCTCCCTCCCCCGCCTCTCTCTCTCTCTCTCTCTCTCTCTCTCTCTCTCTCTCTCTTTCTCTCTCTCACTCAATGTGTGCCCACAGAAATCAGAAGACATTTCCAAGGAAGAAAAGTAACGATTTTGAAACTCTGAGCCATCGCTTTAGTTCCTAATTCTGTAATTATAGTGGAGGGAAGAGATATAAATCTTAAACGCATAGTAACTATACAAATGAAAGGCAGCAGTTTTTAAATTAAGTATGTATTTATTTATATCCCAAATGCTGTTCTCACATCCCCCATTCCCCCTCTTCACCTCTGACATGGCAGCTCCTTCCTGGGTATCCCCCTACCCTGTTGCATCATGTCTTTGCAGGATTAGGTGCATCCTCTCCCACTGAGGCTAGACAAGGCCGCCCTCTGCCACATAGGTGCTGGGGGCCTTGGGCCAGCCTGTGTATGCTCCTTAGTTGGCGTTCAGCCTCTGGAAGCTCCCAGCGGTCCAGGTTAGTTGACACTGTTATTCTTCCTGTGGGGTTTCCATCTCCTTAAGGGCCTTCAATTCTTCCACTAACTCTTTCACGGGGGTTCTCAATCTCCGTCTAATGTTTGTCTGTGGATATCTGTTATGTGTCTCAGTCACCTGCTGGGTAGAGCCTCTCAGTGGGCTGCTATACTAGGCTCTATCTGCAAGCACAACACAGCATCAGAAATACTGGGAGGGATTGATGTCTGCCCTTGGGTTGGGTCTCAAAATGGGCCAGTCACTGGTCAGCCATGCCTTAGGCCTCTGCTCCATCTTTCACCCTGCATTTCATTTAGACGGGGCCAATTTTGGTCAAACGTTCTGTAGGTGGTTGGTCCTGTCTGGCTACTGGGGGTGATTTCTTCAGGTTCTATATCCACACTGTCAGCATTTTTCCTAAAGTCACCTGCATTGATTCCTGGAAGGCAAAGGTAACGGTTTTAACTTAGAAGTAGAAAACTGTTCCATAAAATCAACACTATGTTAAGGTTTATGTGTTGAATGAATGACTTCAACATCCTTCACTGAACGTGCCTAGCACAGTTCCAGTTTAGAAATATTAGAACTATTAGGCCCCCTTCCTGGGGTTAGAGAGTTAACTATTTAACTTGGTAATTTAAGTATAGTTACATCTACATATCTACATATCTGTAGCTAGACAAATGTTACTATATCACTTCATTTAAGTTTCAGTTCTAACATAATCTTGAGAAGGATCATGCCTGCTCTAAAACGGCACACTACTCCATTTATCTGCCCCATCACTTTACTGATTATTAAACGTAATTTAAGTATGCATAAGATACATGCTTGCTTTTTTTATTGCTTGTCTCTTCCCACCTGAATATCTTCTTGAGTGCAGATACCGTTTTCCTTCTCTGAAAAACACTTGTGACCTCCACATTATACTATAGGTCTTTGAACAGCATGTTGATGCCAATGAATTTCTTTTCCTTAGAGTAGAATACATGTTCTGCTGACTTTACATTAAGGAATTTTAAAATTTGTCTCATTGGATGGGAAAAACACGAAATCTATAAACCGTGTTTCTAACTTCCTAAAAAGTAGCTTTAAACATGAATAATATAATTCATAAGCATTAGAATAAACTTGGAAAGAGACAACCAATCTCTTGCCTTTTATTTGCTAATGCTGATCTTTTTTTTTCCTTTCTGTGAAACTGGTTTCTCTTCTCTCTGAATTAAAAGCTTCAATAAACACTCACATACATTACTTAAGGCCACTATTACCACTTACGTTAGCTGGACAAGATGCATGTCTCCTTGTGAAATACATGGTCTGTGAAATTCCACATTGTCTGCAAGAATCTCTAAAATACACTCTGAATACCAAAGCAATACTCTTTGGATTATTAATGGGATATCACTTTTAATTATTTCTTCTTTCCTCCTTTCTCCAAAGTGATTTTACAACATCTTCTAAGATTTTCCTGTAAGGAAAGTCCCTGGGATCCTTTTCCAGAATACTGATTGACAGCCATCATAATCTTTGATGACATCACCTTTCTGAAAGTTATCATGCTGATCTCATGACATCTCTAACTTACGTGTCTGGGGATAAAACCAATTTGATATGTTTTCCAGAATTGAAACAAATAATAGCACATTTGTGTTTATCAAATATCCACATTTAGTAACAGTTTTCCACAGGTGTATCTCACTCAGACAGTCTACAGCTGCTCAGTGTCACAAGAAGAGTAATGCACTTGGCATTTTAAATATACATATACAATTTAAAATTCAGCTTAATTTGTGTTTTTGGCAAATGGCAGGTGGTGTGTGGTCTAGCTTTTAACGGTACCTACTTCTGGCAGCAGAGGAATGAAGACAACCTTTATGTGGAAGACTTCTCAATCGTAGCATCCTTGTGGGGATTCCTATTTAGATAATCTTTTCTGGAACCATTTCTTTGGCATGAAACATGCACATGCATAATGTATGAGCATCTCAACAAAATACTTCAATTCTGTCTTCCTGTACTTTGTGAGACTCCTGTCAATAATTCTGCTTGCATGTATCCTGTGCCCTATTATATAGAAGGGATTTTGGCTTTGATTAGTCAAATATATTTTAGTAAAATTTTAAGACAAAATATCATCTGCTATGTTTTCCCACGTTTTTACCCTTCCAGGCCATTTTTCTTCCTTTGTGAAGATATGAATTTCTCTCTGAAATATTTTTCCTTCAGTCTAGTTATTTCTTGAACCTATCTTCTAATGTAGAGCTCTGAAGAACAAACTCAGTCAGCTTTTGTTATTCAAAAAAATGACTAATTTTCCTTGTAGTCAAAGGAAAGTTTTGGTAATTTAACTTTCTTCCCAAATCTTTCAAGCTGCAATGCTATTGTCTTAGAGTTTGTGTTACATGTAATAGGAAGTCATTCAAATTCCCTCATTCATGCATACTGTTCCTCTGAAGAGTTTTCTCTTCACCACAGACAATAAACTTGACATTCCTGGATGAAATTTCACTCACAGACATTCAGATTCTGACTCAGTGGGCTTCTTGAATGTGTTAATATTTGTGTTTCTGTGAGTTGAAGCAAACATCAACCTTGTCTATTCAAAATTATTTTCTTATTTTCCTGTCCATCAAGTAACCCTATACCATCTGTCTTACAGGTTATATTAAGTCCAGGCAATAATCATTCCTTGCAAGTGTGTGTGTGTGTGTGTGTGTGTGTGTGTGTGTGTGTGTGTGTGTATTTATGTGTTTGATTTTTGTAGTCCAATTGTAATAGGCTTAAATATCCTGAATCATGGTCATGGAATATTTTCTGTGATATCTAATATATAGTTAAATTTATGTAATGATTGTTTACCTTAGATATTCCTTTTTAAATGTAGTGTTTCCAATTGCTTATTCTTAAAATAGATTGACATTTGTCGCCTAATTTTGTTGACATATTTTTAACTTAATGAGCACAATTTTTAGAACTTTTTATTGATTCTTTGTAAATGTTACCTTCCAGTCTCACCATCTCTTCTTCCCTCCATATTTGCCTTCCACCATTGCAACGTTCTCCCAATGAAAACAAACAGAAAATCTTGCTCTGGAAGCTGCGGTATGCCATAGTGTGTCAGACACTATACCATTCTGAACACTCTTATTTTAAATTCCCTTAATATTTATTCTATTACTATCTGAAATAGCTTGGGATCCATAATCCCAAGGTTTTTATTCAAAGAATAATGAATATGAGCAAATGACAATCTATGTATTTTTAATATATTGTTAACAAAGAAAAAATATACAACATGAAAATGAAATAGTATGTGATAGGTATCATATATGACTTAAGAGATGAAAGATAGAAGGCAGTGGTTAATGTGCATGTGTGTGTGCATGTATGTGCATGTGTGTGTAATATGTGATAAGCATCATATGTGACTTAAGAGATTAAAGATAGAAGGCAGTGGCTAATGTTCATGTGTGTGTGCATGTATGTGCATGCATTTGGGGAATGTTTGTATGTGAGATATCTTGTAACCACACTATAATGCCACTATAAAACACCACAGACTATCAAGTGAAAGACCCTGATCCAAAGATGCGTTTGCTCTTTTAAAATTGTTGGATAGCGAGGTTGCAAATGTCTCCAGATATTTCAGGCTACTGCCAGTGCTCTAGAATTTGGAAGTGCAACCTTATTTCTGAAGACAGCATGTATTTGAGTCACAGAACAGGACAATATCAGTGTGGTACTAACTATAAAACCGCATTTCTACCAGCTCCCTTTCACAGCTCTACGGAGTGATCTGCATACCGGCGTAAGAAAGTCAGCATCAACCACACCCAGCTGGGACCCCGTGAGCAACAACAAGGTCTGGCCTGGCAAGCCATGCCCACCACTGAAATGGTTGCTCAAGCATCATGGGAGTAATTAATTATTTTCTAATTGAATTGAAGTCCCAATCCAAAGAATGATTCCCAGATCTGGTACCAATGTTTGTCCAAGAACACATGGCTATAATAGATTATATGCCATGGGGAGAACCTACTATAGTTATTCTGCTAAATTGACATAGTATTAAGCTGTCTTGTAATCGCTTGTTATACTCACTGATTACGATTATATACACACAACTCTCAGCCTCATCACAGAAGCCTCTACTTGTAGTAGATGGAGATTAATACAGAGATCTAACATTGGGCCAAGACACAGAGAAAAAACAATGGCTAAATGCTAAGCGATAAATGCAATATTTATCCTGTACTTCCTTGTCCTGCTGTTCAAGAATCATTGCGGAAGTGGGGGCAGGAGAGCCAGAGGCAATGATGAATACAAGGAAGTAGCATCCTCTGTATAAGTGTTACAGCTCTGAGGGGAAGCTATTCTGGAATTCTCGTGCCAAGGAATACCATGACCTCACACCACACAACAAACCTCACACAAGAGATTTATTGGGAAAGAAACACAAGGGTGGCTGCCTCTGCTCAGGAGAGAAGCAGCAAAAAACTGAGCAGGAGGTAGGCTTATGCAAGGTTTCTGTGAGGGTGGTGCTTTCCAGAGTGGCCAGGGATTGTTGGGATTTTTTGACTAATCTTTCAGCAAGCTCCGGGATTGGTGGGGTTCTCTGTACTAATCTTGGTTTTTTGTTTGGTTTTTCTGTTTGGTTGGTTTTTGTTTTGGTTTTTTTGTTTTCCTCTGTAGGATAGAGTTAGGTAACCTGCATCTGGAAGGGCTAGAAACTGTCACTACTGGCCACTATGGTCTTGGGGCAAGACCTGACCACTAGTACCTCAAGGGGCTAGAACTTTGTACACAACAGAGCTTCTGAACATATGATCTCACAGCACTTACAACAGTTGCACAAGCTTTGTGAACCATAGTTGCACAAGCCTTGTGAAAACTCAATCCAGATCTAGTCTTAGTCTTACCTTAGGAGCAAAGGTAGACACACAGTCTCATCTCTAGCCAAAAACCTGTTGGCAAGTGGTAGCTTCTAAGAGAAGGTGTCTGTTTTCTTTATGAGTGGTGCCTCTTACCACACTCCAGTGGAAGACAACACATCCAAGAATATAAGGCAGTGCAAATGGACTTGTTGGACAGGATAGTTGGGAAGAGGTACAAAGTTGTGTGCTTAGGACAGGTGGGGAAGTAGATCTGGGGAGACTTAGGAAGGGGTAAATACAGTCAAAACACATTTATGAAGTTCTCAAAATATTTATTTTGAAAAGGAATAAAATGAAAATAGTAATATATACTTTCTGGCTTTTTATCTAAACATTCTATTAATCATTAATTTCTATCATTTCTGAGTATTTCTGCTGATGGACTTGTCTTCTGCGTATGGGTTTATTATCCTACTTTTTCACATTTATATTGATTTTTTTCATATGGTAGCCATTATAGTATTACATTATTGGGTATTCTGATTTTAGTGTCTACTCTGAAAGAACATTGAATTCTATTCTGAAAGTCAATATCATTGTTATTGTTTGAAAACTATGTTATTTTTTTAAAGCTGGATTTTCATTCTTGTTGTGGGATGTTTTGAATGATCCTTATTCCTTAATCAATTTTGGAATCACTCCTAAGGTATGCCCTCCCAAAAGCTCTCTGGAAGTTCCAGGTATTTACTTCATAGTTTATCAGTGCCAAAAAACAACATTGTTCATGTTTCCCAATCCATAGAAATCTCAGTTGTAAATGGTATTCTTTTTCAGTTTATTTTTTACATAATTGTCTTTGACTAATTTTGCTCTTTGTCCACACTCACTGATATCAATACACTATTCAACTAATGACCTAGCCCACTTTGTCCATAGCAAAGGATTTAGCAAGATACAAAATCCTTATGAACTTGTGTAGCTCTTTATTTACGTTGCTTTGTCTTAATCTATATTCTGTAACAATAGATTCTTCTCATTATTATAAATAATGTCTTTAAGAAAAACAGCTGTGCTGTCTAAAACCAATTTGTTGGTTTTAGACAAACAACATCATAAGATGTGATGTTGTTACTCTACTACCTTAGAAAACTTTGAGAATCATTAAAAATCCAAATATATCTTCCATCATCTGTCATTACATTGATCATCTTCTCACTTGTGAATGAAAATTCACAATGATATACTAAAATAACATGACATACTAAAATATACAATGACAATACTAAGAAATGTTTGATTGATACATATTACTTATAAATAATTATGAGGTACTATGTGATAATTTGATCAATATAAATATTGAGTAACAATCAATTCAGGATAACAAATTTTTCTATGAGTTATAATCTTTCTAATCTCTGCTTTCTTTGCTCTAGGTACATTAAAATTCCCTTCTAAACTGAGATGCACAAAATAGACTAGTCATCATTAGAGTAGATCTCAGGTCATTTTCATTGCTCTGAGATGAAGTTCTACATGTTATCATGCTCAAAGTTTCTCATCCCCTCCAGATGTAAGCAAGCAGTCATCTAGTTCCTTTCTCCTTGCTAATCTATTATGAACATTTTCTTTTAAACAGGGACAAACAACATGCAGTCTTTTATGACAACTCTTTTACCTTATGTTTCTTCAGGTTCGTCCATTTTGTAGCATGTATCAATATTGCATTCATTGAATAGGTAATATTTCATGGTGAGGTAATAATCATTTTAGTTATTTGTTCATTTATTAAGGGATGTATATATTATTTTGCATTTTGTATTTTATGAAATAATGTCAACATAAATACTTTTATCCAAGGATTTCTGTAAATAAGTGGTTCTTTTCATAATAGTTATATATAACAGAGGAATAAAATATAGAATCCTATGGTCATTACATATTTGACTATTCTCAGAACAAATATCCAGATGGCAAAATTTCAGGCCATTTTAATTGTATTTTCTTTCCACTTATTCATGGATAAAGTTAGGCCAATTAATATGTGAAGGATGAGCATGAAGCCTCTATTATAGTCATGCAATCCACATCTCAGTACCAGTTCCCATGGTCTCCAGGATATCTAGAGCCACTGCAGGTAACTTGTAGGAGAATGTAAGAGTACATTACAAGTAAACTTGTAGGTTTAATATAATGAATCTTACAAGAATATAAAAAGAAATGTGAGCAGTAAGAGATGGCTTTAAGGTAGAATAAGATTTTGAGTCATACTCTCTAGAATGTCCTTTGGCTGTATAAGCTAGGTCTTGCAATAGACAGATTCAAAGGAAATATGTAGGTAAAGGTAATAAATTCAAGTCAACTAGTATTACCAGTTCTTTGTGGACTATGTAGCTGTTAGAGATTTGGCTGGATCTTACATGATACAATAAGATGTAGTACCTCCAAACATGGAAAACCTATTTTTATTCAATAAATTTCTTTAATTTAGCTCATTTCTAGGTTCCTGCTTTGTGAGTATTTCACTAAGTACTTCATAAAAAATCCACATGTTTTAGGGACAACTCCAAAAATTAGAAATAAAATCAAGGACTAAAAAATACAAAGGTGTTATTTTATATGGATTCATTCAAGGATTCTCTGCTCATACCCATGTGGTCCACCCCAAGATCTAAGTCTCTGAACCATAGCTCTGCCAGTGCTCTGGTGCCAGGAGCACAACAACTGAGCCTCTCCTAAGGTAAAACTGTATAGCCAATAATGGCAATAGTGACATAGCACATGTTAATGACTCTTGCCTATTCAGGAGACTCTAAGAGTCAATATATATAGTCATAGTTATAGTTATAATTATAGTTATAGTTAGATATAGTTAGATATATGCATACATATACATATATTCACCTTCTTTACTATGTAAGGGCATAGAGAGAATAATGTTATTCACCCTAATTATATATATATATATATATATATATATATATATATATATATATACTTTACATTGAAAATAATGAGGGATAATAAATGATAATAAAAGAAAAATGTATGGCACCAATGTGTCTATCCATCTATTAAATAAGTTATCTGCAAATGTAAGTCACTGGGAACAATCTATGGAAAATAAAAGATTTCACTTTAATAGGTATAGAGAAAGATAATTGAAGCAACTAGCTGAACCACATATTACTATTTTACATTCTGTACAAACACAATATAGACACAATTAAATATGTCCAATTATTTGTTATATTATTTAAATTATTACTTTCTATGTATAGTAATCATGTCTTGTGGGGAATGGAGGAAGCCCTTAGAGAATGTCTTTTATTGATCAGGACCAATGCCTCAGAGCCAGGGGAACTACACAAGCCTTACTCTGCTCCATCTGTGAATGTTCACAGAGTGGACAGAAAACATCTAAGACAGCCTTCTGTTCCTCCTGAATAGTTACAACTTGAAAGTGCTCATCTACATTTTGCTGCTTACAGGAAACACACCTCAGGGTCAAAGACAAACACTACCTTAGAGTAAAAGGCTGGAAGACAATTTTACAAGCAAATGGTCTCAGGAAACAAGCTGGAGTAGCCATTTTAATATCAGATAAAATTGACTTTCAACCCAAAGTCATCAAAAGAGACCCTGAGGGACACTTCTTGCTGGTCAAAGGAAAAATACAAAAAGAAGAACTGTCAATCCTGAACATCTATGCCCCAAATGCAAGGGCACCCTCTTTCGTAAAAGAAACTTTATTAAAACTAAAAGCACACATTGCACCTAACACAATAATTGTGGGTGACTTCAACACTGCACTTTCCTCAATGGACCGATCAGGAAAACAGAAACTAAACAGGGACATAATGAAACTAATTGAAGCTTTGGACCAATTAGATTTAACAGATATATATAGAACATTCTATCCTAAAACAAAAGAATATACCTTTTTCTCAGCACCTCATGGTACCTTCTCCAAAATCGACCATATAATTGGTCACAAGACAGACCTCAACAAATATAAGAAGATAGAACTAATCCCATGCCTCCTATCTGATCACTATGGAGTAAAAGTGGTCTTCAATAGCAACAGAAACAACAGAAAACCCACATACACGTGGAAACTTAACAATACTCTACTCAATAATACCTTGGTCAAGGAAGAAATAAAGAAAGAAATTAAAGACTTTTTAGAACACAATGAAAATGAAAACACAACATACCCAAATCTATGGGACACAATGAAAGCAGTGCTAAGAGAAAAACTCATAGCCCTGAGTGCCTCCAAAAAGAAAATGGAGAGAGCATACATTACCAGCTTAATGACACACCTGAAAGCCCTAGAACAAAAAGAAGCTACTTCGCCCAGGAGGAGTAGAAGGCAGGAAATCATCAAACTCAGGGCCGAAATCAATCAAGTAGAAACAAAGAGAACCATACAAAAAATGAACAAAACCAGGAGCTGGTTCTTTGAGAAAATCAACAAGATAGATAAACCCTTAGCCAGACTGACCAAAGGGCACAGAGAAAGTATCCAAATTAACAAACTTAGAAATGAAAAGGGAGATATAACAACGGAAACTGAGGAAATCCAAAAAATCATCAGATCCTACTACAAGAGTCTGTACTCAACACAACTGGAGAATCTGGAGGAAATGGACAATTTCCTTGACAGATACCAGATACCAAAATTAAATCAGGACCAACTAGACCATCTAAACAGTCCCATAATGCCTAAAGAAATAGAAGGAGTCATAGAAAGTCTTCCAACCAAAAAAAGCACAGGACCAGATGGCTTCAGTGCAGAATTCTACCAGACCTTCAAAGAAGAGTTAACACCAATACTCTTCAAACTATTCCACAAAATAGAAACAGAAGGAACACTACCCAATTCCTTCTATGAAGCCACAATTACGCTGATACCAAAGCCACACAAAGATCCAACAAAGAAAGAGAACTTCAGACCAATTTCCCTTATGAACATTGATGCAAAAATACTCAATAAAATTCTTGCCAACCGAATCCAAGAACACATCAAAACGATCATCCACCATGATCAAGTAGGCTTTATCCCGGGCATGCAGGGTTGGTTCAATATACGGAAATCCATCAATACAATCCACTACATAAACAAACTCAAAGAACAAAACCACATGGTCATTTCATTGGATGCTGAAAAAGCATTTGACAAAATTCAGCATCCCTTCATCCTTAAAGTCTTGGAGAGAACAGGAATTCAAGGCCCATACCTAAACATAGTAAAAGCAATATACAGCAAACCGGTAGCCAGCATCAAACTAAATGGAGAGAAACTTGAAGCAATCCCACTGAAATCAGGGACCAGACAAGGCTGCCCCCTTTCTCCTTATCTTTTCAATATTGTACTTGAGGT
The DNA here is from genome assembly GCF_947179515.1 of Apodemus sylvaticus. Classification (NCBI taxonomy): domain Eukaryota; kingdom Metazoa; phylum Chordata; class Mammalia; order Rodentia; family Muridae; genus Apodemus; species Apodemus sylvaticus. The sequence continues at coordinate 28,087,019 of NC_067474.1, forward strand.
ACTAGCTCGGGCAATTCGACAACATAAGGAGGTCAAAGGGATACAAATTGGAAAGGAAGAAGTCAAACTATCATTATTTGCAGACAACATGATCGTCTACCTAAGTGACCCAAAGAACTCCACTAGAGAGCTCCTACAGCTGATAAACAACTTCAGCAAAGTGGCAGGTTATAAAATCAACTCAAGCAAATCAGTGGCCTTCCTATACTCAAAGGATAAACAGGCTGAGAAAGAAATTAGGGAAATGACCCCCTTCACAATAGCCTCAAACTGTATAAAGTATCTTGGGGTGACTCTTACCAAACATGTGAAAGATCTGTATGACAAGAACTTCAAGACTCTGAAGAAGGAAATGGAAGAAGACCTCAAAAAATGGGAAAACCTCCCATGCTCATGGATCGGTAGAATCAATATAGTTAAAATGGCCATTTTGCCTAAAGCACTATACAGATTCAATGCAATACCCATCAAAATCCCAACTCAATTCTTCACAGAGTTAGAAAGAGCAATTATCAAATTCATCTGGAACAACAAAAAACCCAGGATAGCTAAAACTATTCTCAGCAACAAAAGAAAATCTGGGGGAATCAGTATCCCTGACCTCAAGCAATACTACAGAGCAATAGTGTTAAAAACTGCATGGTATTGGTACAGTGACAGACAGGAGGATCAATGGAACAGGATTGAAGATCCAGAAATGAACCCACACACCTATGGCCACTTGATCCTCGACAAAGAGGCTGAAAACATCCAATGGAAAAAAGATAGCCTTTTCAACAAATGGTGCTGGTTCAACTGGAGGTCAGCATGCAGAAGAATGCGAATTGATCCATCCTTGTCTCCTTGTACTAAGCTCAACTCCAAATGGATCAAGGACCTCCACATAAAGCCAGACACTCTGAAGCTAATAGAAAAGAAACTGGGGAAGACCCTTTAGGACATCGGTACAGGGAGAAAGTTTCTGAACAGAACACCAATAGCGTATGCTCTAAGAGCAAGAATTGACAAATGGGACCTCATAAGGTTACAGAGTTTCTGTAAGGCAAAGGACACCATCAAGAGGACAGATCGGCAACCAACAAATTGGGAAAAGATCTTCACCAATCCTACATCAGATAGAGGGCTAATATCCAATATATATAAAGAACTCAAGAAGTTAGACTCCAGAAAACCAAACAACCCTATTAAAAAATGGGGTACAGAGTTAAACAAAGAATTCTCACCTGAAGAACTTTGGATGGCGGAGAAGCATCTTAAAAAATGCTCAACTTCATTAGTCATTAGGGAAATGCAAATCAAAACAACACTAAGATTTCATCTTACACCAGTCAGAATGGCTAAGATTAAAAATTCAGGAGACAGCAGGTGTTGGAGAGGGTGTGGAGAAAGAGGAACACTCCTCCACTGCTGGTGGGGTTGCAAATTAGTACAACCACTCTGGAAATCAGTCTGGCGGTTCCTCCGAAAACTGGGCACCTCACTTCCAGAAGATCCTGCTATACCACTCCTGGGCATATACCCAGAAGACTCCCCACCATGTAATAAGGATACATGTTCTACTATGTTAATAGCAGCCCTATTTATAATTGCCAGATGTTGGAAAGAACCCAGGTATCCCTCAACAGAAGAGTGGATGCAAAAAATGTGGTATATCTACACAATGGAGTACTATTCAGCCATTAGAAACAACGAATTCATGAAATTCTTAGGCAAATGGATGGAGCTAGAGAATATCATACTCAGTGAGGTAACCCAGACTCAAAAGGTGAATCATGGTATGCACTCACTAATAAGTGGATATTAACCTAGAAAACTGGAATACCCAAAACATAATCCACACATCAAATGAGGTACAAGAAGAAAGGAGGAGTGGCCCCTGGTTCTGGAAAGACTCAGTGAAACAGTATTCAGCAAAACCAGAACGGGGAAGTGGGAAGGGGTGGGTGGGAGGACAGGGGAAGAGAAGGGGGCTTACGGGACTTTCGGGGAGTGGGGGGGCTAGAAAAGGGGAAATCATTTGAAATGTAAATAAATTATATCGAATAAAAAAAATTTAAAAAAAAACAAAAAAAAAACAGACCTCATAGAGAAACTAACTAACCCCTGCTTCCTAAGCTGTGGCATAAAAACACTGAAGTTTGGGTTTGGTGTAGTTAGTGTTTCTCCATCAGAGAGAACCCACCCAAATCCAGCCTTTGCCTGTAGGTGTCTGTGTTTCTGACTTTTCTCCATTTCCTCATGGCCCCTGTGCCTCACCAAGATTCCAAAATAAAGCTTTGCTACATGTGGCAATGTCTTATGTTTCATTTCATAGACCTTTTGGTAAGTATTTTTAATTAGAAGAAATGTTATTTCTTTTGTTAGAATAAAATCATAAGATTTATAAACCAGCAAAGGTTTAAAATTTTCATTACATTGAGATTTTGTGAAACTTTGAATTAGTTTGTGTAGTTGATCAAATTATTTTAATTTGCTATTTTGCATACACTGGTAGAATGAAGCTTAAGACTAATGATTTTAGTTCCTTCTAATCATCCATATACAATTAAGTATTTTGTATTACAAAGCAGAATCCTACGGATTGGACTGTGTTGGTTGCTAATAGATTGGTGCTTACTCCACCTTATCCATCAGGATCACACACTTCCTCCAACTAACTGGCAGCTATACACCTTCATTTCTGCAGAGGCCACCTGTGTGTATTGTGATTTCTTCTTAAGCCAGGGTTCCATCTCTCCATTCTTTGACTGTCAGTTGAGGAAAGCCAAGTTTCTTCTTGAAATCAGAACTGATTCTACTGTGTCCAACGCGGATTTTTTTTTAAATCTCAGCATATAAATAGTTTAAAGAAACGTTTCCCCTACTGTAAATGGCACACAGATGGTGCTTCACTGTGCTCTAAATCAATTCCAAAAATGTGCAACATCCGCAAGGAGAAGAACTGAGGAGTCTGAAGTTCCCTGAAATCCTTAGAACTTGAGAATAGTTTTTTAGATTTAGATTGGAATTGTATTATTTAAAAAGTTGTATGGATGGAAAAACGTATTCTTAAGAAATAACTTTGAAGACATTTAACCATGTCTACTAAATTGTTTAAATTTGAGTTATATACTATTCCATGGATAGGAAGAGTAAATACTCAAATATTTCTGACTTCACCCCCATACTCTGGCTAGCATTTGTGTTCACAGATGGAGCTTTTAACAATTTTATTTGGATTCCATTCTTCCTCAAAAGATTTATCATCTGTTTCAAGGATTCTATCTACATGTTTTTTTTAAAGTTTAGTTATTCCCCTTTTCTTTCATGTCTCTTCTCCTACTTCACACCGTGTCTTTATACTTAGCTTTAAAACCGGATGGTGATAAAAGTGAGAGAAAGCAGGTGAATAAATCAGAGAAGAAGAGACGACAGGAGCAAGCACAGCATCGGGGACTCACATCTCCTATGATTCTGGGAAGAGTTGGCATGTGCCTAAAAGTCCTAGCTTAGGAATGAAAGAAAGAAAGAAGGAAAGAAAGAAAGAAAGAAAGAAAGAAAGAAAGAAAGAAAGAAAGAAAGAAAGAAAGAAAGAAAGAAAGAAAGAAAGAAAGAAAGAAAGAAAGAAAGAAAGAAAGAAAGAAGGAAGGAAGGAAGGAAGGAAGGAAGGAAGGAAGGAAGGAAGGAAGGAAGGAAGGAAGGAAAGAAGGAAAGAAGGAAAGAAGGAAAGAAGGAAAGAAGGAAAGAGAAAGAGGAAGGAAGGAAGGAAAGAAGGAAGGAAAGAAGGTAGGAAAGAAGGAAAGAAAGAAGGAAAGAGAAAGAGGAAGGAAGGAAGGAATCACAAGAGAAAGAAAGAGAGAGGGGGAGAGAAAGAGGGAGAGAGAGGGGGGGGGAGGGAGAGGGAGAGAGGAAAAAAGAAAATCAGTCGGGATTTCCATCAGTGATCCATAAGGTATGCCTGTATTAACAACCCTGAGAATGTTAGAGTCTAATAAACATAGTAATAATGTTAATAAAACCAAAGAGTATCTGGTTAGAAACTTTCTTGTTCTGAACAAATCTGTGAATATGAGTTCTCAAAATCAGATAAGGATCTCAAATTGGAACAATAAATTGCACTGCACACCTTTTGAAAATTCCTTATGGATACCTGACTACTATTGCAAAAGTTTCCTAAAACACACACAGACAGACAGACACACACACACACACACACACACACACACACACACACACACACACACACACACATTTAACTTTATAAATTTTGTTAAAATATAGTTATAACTCATTGTTGTCCTATAACATGACAACAATGCTTCTACCAGAGGCCAACCATTAAAAAGCCCCATACAGAGAATGAGTTAGCCCTTTGAGAAGGGGTGGTTAGTGAGGTCCTACAAATCCTCAGACATTACAGGCCAATGCTTTTGGTTACCCTCTAGAACTTTAAGCAAGGCTCTATTACTGAAGAGGCTCTATTACTGAAGATATCACTTAGTTGAGTCAAGCTGGTACTGTCCTAAAAACCTCATCCCTATTGGCTAGCTTTCATAGCACTGAATATTATATGTACATTAATGGAAAAAGTAATTATCACAATTCTTGTGAGCTATAGCAATGATGGGCCTGAGAATACATGCCCCTGGTGCAACAGTAGCATGAATACCACTGAAATAATCAACTATGTCATTATTAGATTCAAATACACTCTACAAGATGATCCTCATATTGGGCACTTGTATTGGGCCAAGATCCTGTTGCTACAAAAGTCACAAGTCCTAAGAAAGAACCTGCTATTATTATTCTGCTAAATGGATGTAGCATTTGGTTGACTCTTAATCATATTGTTATCATGGATAAATGAATCTTTCCAACCTTATCAGAGAAGTTTCTATTTTCAGTAGATAATAGAGAGTCACAAAGAGTCAAGGTGAGGAGAATAAGATACTGTGAATCTCTCAGCCCTAAGAGAACATCTATTTAATGCCCCTCCTCCCAGTGCTCAGAGATCATTGTGGAAGACAGAATAGAAAGAGTTAAAGGGCCAGAGGCCAGGATAACTACAAAGAAACACTGTCTTCTGGACACATCAAGGCAGTTGCATATATGAACTCACCATGGTTGTGGCAGCACATACCAAACCTTTATAAGCTCAAGCCAGAAAAATTCCACTGTGGATAGGGAAAAGAACACAAAACCCCGTCTCTCACCAAGGAGATACTGGCAATTGATAGCTTCTTGGAAACGCCTTGTCTGATTGCTTTTAGAGTGTTGCCCCTGGTAAGTTGACAATACGGTAATAACAAATTAGACTTGAAGGTTATTAAAAGAAAAGAGCCTAGCATTGGGCGGATGGTGAAGGATAGGTAGAAGCTGGAAGAGTTGAGGGTGAATATAATAAAAATACAATGTATAAAATTCTCAAAGTACTGATAAAAAGTAAAAATAAATAAAAATAAAAGCTAGGAAAAGAAATAAACAGCTGATGAAGGTTTTGGGCAAGGGTGTGGCATAATGAAAGGATAATACTTCCCCCATCTACATTCAAAGCTCTCTATCCAGTACCTCAAAGTGTTAAGTTCCGCTGTGTCCTAGTTTGCAGAAACAAATGGTAAATGGCCCGTGATCACAAGAAATCACTAGTTAAGTCATATTGGCAAAGAACTTTCTATTTATTTCAAGAAGCTTTAGGGTTGTTTATCTCTTGTTGTAGTCTACAGTTCATAATGTTAATTTTTTCCATTGTTAAAGGTGCTATTTTGTTATTTAGATGGATGTAAAACTGTGTGAACATCATTTGTTAAGCAGACTTCTTTCTCCACCTAATTGCCTTAAATTGAAGTAATTAACATATGCCAGTCTATTCTGCACCCTAGTCTGTGCCAATGAACTCCATGATACTTTTATGCCAATCCTGTATTACATTCAATAATGCAACTGTATGGCAAGCAAAGCTAAATTCTAAATTAGCAAATTCTAACCTTAGGATTTTACATGCCCACGCTTTCCTTCACACTAATGCTAGCTATAAAATGCTTGAGGTTTCTGTATAAATTTTAAAAGAAATATAAATACCAAATAATTTGGGGTTTTTAACAAATATTTTTTTTCTTCAAAGTAGTGTATATAGTATGTATGGGTCTTTCATAATTCCATTTGTTAGTCTGTCTTTGAATTGTTGTAATTAGGCAATTTACATTAAAGTACTTGTGATATGATTTGGAATTAAATAAATCACTTTGTTATTTATTGTCTGCCGTCTTGGTTTCTTTTTCCTGTGTGCCTGGGTATCTTCTGAATTCAGTATTTTAGCAATTCTGTTTGTGTCTGCTATAGGCTTACTAGCACTATAGTATTGTCCCACTTCTTTATTGCTCTGCATTTGACTATGTGCATTCTTGACTTACTATAGTTTACCTTTAGACAGTAATATATTATATATATGCACTATACATTCTTTTGAATGGTGTAATTCATTGTTCCTTCTCCCATCTGTGCACGCTACAAGCTTTAGTTCTGTTACTGATATTAATTGTCTTTGTAAATGAAAAGGAAACATTTCTGTTTGCCTACATTTTTACTATTTCTGATATACATTTCATTTTGGGGTAAACAGAATTTTTATCTGTTCTCATCTGGTTTCACCTTTCTTTCCATAAAACTTGTTATTAATTTTTCTTGTAATACCAGTATACTCATTGTAATGTCTCACAGGCTTCTTTTTTGTCTTGGCAATTGTTTATATCCCTTCTTTTAAAAGAAACTTGGTAGAATAAATATCCCTGTTGAAAAGCACATTTGCATTGCTTTTTTTACATACTTGGCAGTCATCTAATCATAATTATTTTCTAGATTCTTTACTTTGAGGGGGCCTCAAAATTAGTGGACCAATGTAATTGAAACACTAATAAAATTGTCTCACAATAAAAATGCAGACATAGTAAGCCCTCTTCAGGTTTTATTCCTAGTAGTTAAATTCCTTCTCTACACTTCCTGGAGTGGTATATCCAATATCTCTTCCTTTAAGATGTAGACATTAAACCTCTAAAAGTTTATATTTTATCCTATTTTAAAGGATGATAAGTTTTATAAACTTCATGAATCAATTATATTACTAGTTTTGGTGGTGTCTTCATTCTGGAGTAGATACTGTCTGCTTGCCCCCAGTAGCTTAGTGGACAGCTGAGAATCCTGAATGTGGTTCCCTTTTACTTTTTGTTCCATATGCATGCATTTAGAACACCAAACTTCTTAGTTTTTTTCAAGAAATAAGTTTTGATTGTTTCTGTGTATTAGTCCTTTAGTATTTCTTCACTACCTTTTGCCCTGCCAGGTATGATTTCTGGCCTCCTGCTGTTTTGGTGCTTGTCATGTTATCTATTTCCTCCGTAAGACCTTGAGTGCATCATTAGGTTATTTACTTGTGGTGCCACTCAGTCTTAATATAAGCACTTACAGCTAGAAACTTTCTTCTCAGAAGTATCTTACCTTTGTCCCAAGAGGTCAGATAAATTTTGCTTTAATGTTTACATGATTCTTGGAATTTGTAAATTTCCTCCCTTGATTTCTTAAATGATCAACTCTTCATTCAATAATGTATTGTTACCTCTCCGTGTTTATGGGTAGTTTCTTTTGCATTGACTCTAGCTGTATTTCAAAATTATCTGATAAGATTACAAAACTTATATTGATTTTTTATTTGTTAAGGATTTTTTTATGACCTAGAATGGGTCTATTTAGAAAAAGTTTCATAGACTATTGAGAAGAATTGTGTGTGTATGTCAACTCCATTTAATTTATGATATAATTTGACTCTGAAGTTTCTAGTTATCTTTCATTTCTTCTTTCTTTAATCTTTTCATCTCTTTCTTTTTTTCTAGGAAGTGCTAAGAATAGAAACTACAGTCTTATGAATGTTAGGTAACTGCTTTACTACTGGGCTGTATCTGCAACCCAGTTTCATTATTTTCTCAGTTTTGTTGTTGCCGTTGTCATTGTTTTGGTTTTTTGTTTGTTTGTCTTGTTTTGGATTTTTTGTTTGGGCGTGATATATATAAAAGTGAGACTAAGTTATTTAAGTCAACCACTACAATTGTATCAGGATCCAAGATGTCAAACAAGTCCATTAGCTTTTCCCTCTTGAAATTGTGAACCCCCAAATTTGGTGCACATATACTTTAAACTTTTAAGTTGTCTTGATGAATTGATTAAGCTCTTTATTAATAGGTAGTGTCTAACCCCTTCTGAGTTAATCTGGTTTGAAGTCTACTTTATCAGATATTAAACAACTGTACAAAATGTTTTAGATTTGCATTTGCCTGACATATCCTTTGAATTTCAAGTATGTGGTTCTTTGCAATAAGATATGTCTCTCATAGAAAATATTTAGATTTTGATGTTTGTCTTCATCTCACAGCTGGTAACCTGACACCATTTGTGTTTATGGTTATTACTGACTCGTATACTGGCTCCTATAATTTGTCTTTTCAGGTTGATAGCCTTATTGTTCTTTTTTCTCTCTCCTTGACATAGAAGAGATTTGTTGGTTGACTAAGATGAACATAACAGATTCTTTCTTAGATTTTTTAAAAATCTATTCCTTTCATAATACATTTTTATCATCTTTTTATTGAGACTCACCTTTCTTGTGTACAGTATTTCTTTTAATAATTTCAATGGTGGAACCAAGGAGCAGCCTCAGACAGGATTCTTCCAGTTTCCATCTGTGCCCAGAGCTGATCCGATGCAGCAGCACTCCATACACAAATACCATCAGGAAAGAACTGGTCTCCCAGGAGTGCTGACTCACTTGCGAACACAGATAAGACCACAACTTCTGCTCAAATTTCTGGCCCAAGAGGGCACCTATCCTGAGCCATCAGGACACAGGAACCAAGAAACAGCCAGGAGCAAGATGCTTCCAGTTTCTTTCTGCACTCCAGAACTGACCCTTCATCACAGCTGTCCATACCCAAACTCCTCCCAGATAGAACTGGTCTCCTAGGAGTTCTGACACACAGGGTTGCAGGAGGGACAAGCCATAGTCAGAGACAGCAAGACCAGCTAACACCAGAGATATCCAGATAGTGAAAGGCAAGGGCAAGAACATACGCAACAGAAACCAAGGCTACTTGGCATCATTAGAACACAGTTCTCCCAGCACAGAGAGCCCTGGATACCCCAACACACCAAAGTTAAACCAGGATCAGATAAACCATATAAATAGTCCCATAACCCCTAAAGAAATAGAAGCAGTCATTAAAATTCTCCCTACCAAAAAAATCCCAAAACCAGATGTGTTTAGTGCAGAGTTCTATCAGACCTTCAAAGAAGACCTAATACTAATACTCTCCAAACTATTGCACAAAATAGAAACAGAAGGAATACTACCAAATTCATTCCATGAAGCCACAGTATACACTGAGTATTCTCCACTGGAGATGGAACAATTTATGTCTAATCAGAAACTTCTCACAATTTCCTTTCATAGAAGATTTCAGAAGACATTTTTTCTACTTCTATCATGTTTAATGTTCCAAATAGATTTTAAAAACTGGTTAAGTGCATATTCCTTTTAGCTTTAAGAGGCATTTAACGATTATAAATTATTTTGATGACTTAAAAATGTCAGGTGTTGGAGAGGGTGTGGAGAAAGAGGAACACTCCTCCACTGCTGGTGGGGTTGCAAATTGGTACAACCACTCTGGAAAGCAGTCTGGCGGTTCCTCCGAAAACTGGGCACCTCACTTCCAGAAGATCCTGCTATACCACTCCTGGGCATATACCCAGAAGACTCCCCACCATGTAATAAGGATACATGTTCTACTATGTTCATAGCAGCCCTATTTATAATTGCCAGATGCTGGAAAGAACCCAGGTATCCCTCAACAGAAGAGTGGATGCAAAAAATGTGGTATATCTACACAATGGAGTACTATTCAGCCATTAGAAACAATGAATTCATGAAATTCTTAGGCAAATGGATGGAGCTAGAGAATATCATACTAAGTGAGGTAACCCAGACTCAAAAGGTGAATCATGGTATGCACTCACTAATAAGTGGATATTAACCTAGAAAACTGGAATACCCAAAACATAATCCACACATCAAATGAGGTACAAGAAGAAAGGAGGAGTGGCCCCTGGTTCTGGAAAGACTTAGTGAAATAGTATTCAGCAAAACCAGAACGGGGAAGTGGGAAGGGGTGGGTGGGAGGACACGGGAAGAGAAGGGGGCTTGCGGGACTTTCGGGGAGTGGGGGGGGGGCTAGAAAAGGGGAAATCATTTGAAATGTAAATAAATTATATCGAATAAAAAAATGTCAATACTGAGTTGTATATTTTAAAATAAGCTATATTAGTTTAATAAAAATAAAAATAATTTCAATAGTGCTGGTTTGATGGCCATGATTCATACTTTCTTGAATTGTCCATATTTTTCTATCAACTTTAAATGAACAATGATAGCTTTATATAAGGATATACAAAGCAACCCCTATATCAAACCTCCTTTCCAAAGCTTAGCAAATATTTGGGATCATGGGATTGAAGGATAGCAAGATCCATTGGTTTGGGAAGACTAGTGCAAAACAGTATCTTCTGAACCTAGGAGAGAGCTGTGGGATTCATTAACCAGCATCTTTGGCTGCCTGTTCAAGACTTGAACAAGAGTAAGTCAGTCAACATTCAAGCATGGATGTGAAGGTGATCATTAGGTCCCACTCCTAGTCAAGAAGTACAGAAGGTTGATGGCCAGAGGGGATGGGAATCATTCTTTTTCCAGGATGTGGCATTCATGGCTTGTCCCTGTTCCAGTGGATGGTAATGCATATAAAAATAGCTCTGGTTAGACTTGATGCTGAAGCTGTGTTCTGCTTGGCATGTTTCTTTCCAATGCTTTATCTGTCTTTTTCCAGATACTTTTCTACTTTTTGATTATTTCTGTGAGTTTCTGAAGCCCTTCTTTCTCTCCATAGAAAAATATTTTTTCTCCTGCTGACTTTCTGAAACAAGATCATACAAAGAAAAAATAATGTCTGCCTCACCTATCAGTCCTTGCACTAACTTACTTTCTATGTAGAAATTTGTTATTGCTAGCATCGACTGACCATCCCTGTAGTTTTTCCTCCTCTAGTTATTTCAATATATGTTCTAAGCATTTTTATTACAATTTAACCTAAGCATACTGGTATATTTAGCTGATTAGGACTTTCTAGGTTTTGTTTTTTATTGTTTGTTTGTTTGTTGTTTTGCTATTGGTGGGTTTTTTTAATTGTTTTATTTCCTGGTTTGAGTAAACTTTCAGAGAATGCTTAGCAAGTATGGCTACTGTATTTCTATGCTGCCTTCACTTGCCTTTTTCATTCTTTGACACCAGTTGGTAGTGCCCTATATTTCCAGGTGTTTTCTTGTTTTCTTTATATTTCAAATGTCATAATTTCAGTGGCTTTAGTTTGATAAGTACCTGGATGAAATTAATGATGATCCAGTGTTTACATTTTTTTAGAATTTTTATTGTTTAAATTCATTCTTTAATCATCTCTCTCTCTCTCTCTCTCGCATACACACACATACACACACACACACACACACACACACACATTTGTTTGGTGACCTCTGATTTTAAACAAGATCTCTATGTGTCTATGGCCTTGTAACTATCCATTGTCTTTTACTGGGATCATCATTTGATATCCAAGTGAAAGCAAAAAATTTCTTCCAAAAACTGTCGCTTGGTAATAGTTCAGGACAAGGGGCAGGAGTGTGTATAGTCACGTGGGCCACTTTCTGATTCATGATTGGCAGTTGGTAGGGCTGGTCTTGTGCAGGCTCATTGTAGCCATGACGGCCCCTTTAAGACCTGTTTGCAGTGACTGTGCCATGCCCTGAAGATAGCATCCCACATCCCTTCTCCCCTTTTTATGGTTCTTACATTCTTCCTGCTCCTTATTCTGCAATGATCTCTGAGCCCTTGAGGACCTGGTAATAAACATCTTGCTTAGGAACAAGCAATTAACTGCCATGTATTTCAAACATCTGATACACAGAAAGCAAGCTGGAACTGAGTGGGAAGCTTCCCCCCACTAGATAACTTTCATCATGCTGGAATGTTTTATACAAACTGATAGATAGGACATCAGTGGTTTGACCCAGCTGTAAACTATGAATAACAGTGCGAATCTGGTAGGCACACATGTGCAAAAGTGGTACAACTCTTATGGGGGTAATCCATAAATCCATAAACCTCAATATGTATCTGAGGCTTCTCCAGAGGAGGGATTGCTTGACTGATCCTATAAACCTGCTCAAAATATCTCTGGCTGAAGAGGTTGTAGACCTTATGTAGACCTCATTAATGCTGCTTAGCTAAATTGAAATGGCACCAAACTACAATCTAAATATATATCCTAATATCCACAGACTATCTTTTATTCTATCCTTAATTAGAGAAGCTATTCTCTTCAGTGAACAGGGGTTGAATATAGGCTTAGATTTTTTTCAAAACCTACTTCATTTAGTGTTATTAAATGCTTCAACTTCCCTTCTAATGCATAGGGGTGGGGAGAAGATTAATAAGAAAAGGATGTTGTGGATCTGTTTAGAAGTAGTTCCTTAGGGTGATGCCACTCTTCATGGTCAGGATACCAGCAGTCCAATTCAATAACAAACACCAAACATGCATCAGTAGCAGCAGCATGATTCAGCAAACACAGCAAGACTCCACGAACTGCCCACAAGTCAGGAGAAATGACCAGAATCAGCCAGAATACCATGAGAATTTCTTTGGTGCATTTCTCTCTACAAAGTGAAGACCAATAAAGATCAGTGAAAACCAGCAAAGACCAGCAACACCTTGTACAGTTTAACAATGCAAGAACATCTTCTCACTATTTGTGGGGTTCGTTTATATTCTTTCTAAAAATCACATGCTCTCTCCTCTCACAAGACAGCTTCCAGAAAAATATCACATGAAACTGCTGAGTTGTTAAAGAAACCAGAAATTTCCACTTCAGGTGAATGCTAAGACTTTGGATACTTAACATGCTTAAACTATTTGACTTTTGGATATTGTAAAAGTCAAAACATCCATCAAAAGCTATACTTCAACTCTAGTATTTTGATGCTTTCATTGAGCTATACAATACTCTCTCATGATGCAGGGAAGTTCCAGTGGGAAACATCTTTCAGTCATATACATGATCATAAAGATAAACCACACATCTTGGTCTACAATGAGATCTGGAGCTATGATACTAAGTAGGTCAGTTGTATTGGCTGCATTTTCAATGTACCATGGGTGATCCCTGGTGTAATATAAGTCAGGGAACATTTGTATTGGTTTTGTTATTCAAGTTACTATTTCATGCTTTCTGTTTCCTTACTGAAGATCCTCTTTTGTCACCAATATTATATACTTTTATCACTAGGTTATTGACTATATTAGCACAATTTTTTGGAAAACTTCTATGTATTTGAAGCACTTGAGACACATGAACATTTTTGTTGTTGTTTTTATTGATAGAAAGGGTTATTACCTTAGTTAGGGTTTTACTGCTGTGAAAATACACTATGACCAAAGCAACTCGTATAAGGACAACATTTCATCGGAACTGGCTTACAGGGTCAGAGGCCAGTCCATAATCATAAAGGTAGGGACATGGCAGCATCCAGGCAGGCATGGTGCAGGAGAATCTGAGAGCTCTATGTGTTCATCTGAAGGCCACTAGCAGAATACTAGCTTCCAGGCAGCTAGGGTGAGGGTCTAAAAACCCACACCCACAGTGACACACCTACTCCAACAAGGCCACCCCTCTTCTAACAGGGCCATACTTTCTAACAGTGCCACTCCCTGGGCTGAGCATATACAAACTATCACAGTTATTTTCTTTGTTTTATTTGTCCTGAAGTCAGAGGATTGACTCAGTCTCATTACTTTATTCACTGCACCAGTGACTTCAAATTCCTTCAGTGATGGACAGCAGATTTCTGTGCTGGGAATTTTATGAAAATATACACAGGTAGGGATGCTGTGGGTTTTGCACTGCACTTGTACTGCATCTTCAGTTTTCATCCAATCATGTGACATAGCATTATCTCTGAACTTTTCTTTCTCCTGAGGGCTTAGGCTTGCCCCTCAAACTGTTTTGGTATACATGGCTTATTTATCACCACACGCCATTAAAACTGGAATAATAAAACTTCAGCAAATGAATGAAATCTAAGCAGAGTCTCAGTGTAATCATTTAAATTAAAATACATCACTAAAACCAGATCTACTGTATGTTAACATCAATAACACAGACTGAATATGTTTTCGAATCATTTAGTAGGCAATACTCTAAGAACAGAAATTATTTAGCTAGATGTTTTAATTTAGTTTAACAATAAATGCTTCTATGACAAGAATCATTACTCAAGCATTATTAAACTTCATTGTACAAAATCAAAATCGACCAGAAATTCTCATCACATGACATGGAAGTCTAAAATGGACTTTTTGGTGTATTTGTGGGGGGATATAATCCCTGGAAGTTTAGACAAATTTCTTCATTACAAAAGTGGCTCAAAAAGTATCCAAACTGGATTCCTGCCAATGAAAAGGGATTTAAATCAGGGTGTTCTGACCCAAATGACTCCAATTTGGTTTTAGACATTTGGTGTTTTAACAAACAAAATGCCCATTAATTTAAGCCATCTGGGAAGTGCTTCTGTGGAGGATTTTCTACCCTGCTATCCTAGGCAGGATATGCTAAGACTTTAACAGGAGGCAAGAGAATCTCAACCTCTGACCCAGCCATCTTCTCTGGCAATGCTCTCTGGGCCTTACTCACATCTCCCCTTCCATCACCTCTACTTCTGCCCCTTCTCTCCTTTATTCTCTCGAGTGTTCTCCACTGCAAACTCTTCCCCAACCACAGTTCCTATGGCCCACAAGAAAGCAATATTTTTAGATGTCTGTCATTCAAAATACATTCTCTCTATATATGACTTTTCCAACATTTGTTGTCCAATTAACTTTATGTAGTCTTTAAAACACATTTAGCCGCATCCTAAGTTGCCATGCTCATCAAAAGTATAAGCATCTAGTAGAATCAATAAAGTGAAGTTTTCCCCAAGCCTCCCTCCCCAAAGTCCTGATATATCAAGTCCAAGCACAATAAACTTCTGTGTGGGGCTGATTCAACTTTGCAAACTGCAACCTAATAGACTGGTTTGTTATAGTAATTCTACATACACCCATTGTTTCTACATTACTAATATGTATAATCATAACACCACTGTATATAAAACTTTTAAAAATCAAAAGATTACTTTATGAAGCACCAAATTCTTTTTTTCACCCACTGTACATCTATAGGGTAAATTTTTATAAACCCATTTTTCTCGGTTCTCCTGATGAATAGTTTTTACTTGATTTGTTTTTGCCTTGCATATAAATTTTTGAATATATAAAATGTTCTGTTGCTGGCAAACAAAACACCTTGTTGTGCCTGTGTCTCCAAGCATCAATCTCTGGGCATCCTCTCCTGCTGCCTGGTCATTTAAATACAGAAGAAGAGCTTTGCCTCATGAAACTTAAGCAGAACTTTTGAGAATATGCAAAAGGAAGAATAGTCTTCATTTTGCTTACACAGTTGTTCTTGCCCTCATCCCCTAAATCTAACTGAGAAACCTTAGTATACCAAAGACCTTGTCTCTTCATCATGCTATGGACAGACTACTGTTTAAATGGCAAGTAACGGAGCGATATTTTTATGACAACTGTTTATTTGTATGTGTTGATATTGAAGAATATAAGTACAGATTAGCTAGGCATCATGACAAGAATCTAGCGACAAGTAATTGGCATGCAATATTTTCTAATAAACATTACTGCCATTAATGCTCAAACAAGGACTCGAGAACAAGAGCTACAAAATCAGGAGGAGATGGAAATTTTCACGAGCTATGCCTGAGTCCTTTAGACAAAAGCACCTGGGATTACGCTATTCTCACAAACATGAAAATGCTTACCCTGCTGCTGGCACCCTTGGGATTTACCTCACTCTGCCCTTCTCATCTGCAATGTCTTCTTTTCTCACCTCTATCAATTCAAACTTGACCTTTGCTTTAAGGCCCAGCTGGAATACAACCCCTCTAACAGAACCTCTATCAATCTTTCATTCCTTGGAACATCTAAAGCAATTACAGAACGTGCAGGTTACTGCTTGTATTCCATTACGTATTTCTCAGGATTGCCTAATAAAAGTTACTTTTCCTTCAACCAACAGAGCAAGGTATTCCTTGTAACATCTGCTGTAACTGTGCTAACTTCAGTCCAAGTGATTCATCTTTGATCATGTTTTATATCCTAGAAACAGCTAAAGAAATATCTAATTATAGTGTTTTCTTAATTTTTAAATGATCTATTACTTTACTGACAGCTAAAAACAGCCAAATTCTGCTATTAATTTATTGATCATATATATACAAAATATGCACATAAATATAATTTACCTATTAATAATTCCTTACTTGGCTCTGGCCACTATGAAGTAATTTAATAGAAAGCAAGGATTTTAGATCAAAGTCTTTAATGTGAACTTAATTGTTAGATGAGTTGCCTCAAAATTGAGGATTGAAAACTTATCTGAAGAAAACATCCATAAGGAAGTAATTATGAAGCACAATATACTTTTTATTACTTTAGAAAAATATATAACCTCATCAGGAAAAGCAAAGCTGTGGCTACAGCACCATATAACTAGTTTATTTGCGCTTTTCTTTTGTCAACAGCCATGTTAGCATCTGGTAGATAACGTTAACGTCTATATGATATAGAAATATTACCAAAGCAGCCAATTAACATCCAGACAAAAATCTCTATGACTTATTCTGTACATCTTATTTTGGTGCTGAACAACAGATCAACGTTTGTTGGAAACAGCTATATTAATATTCTGAAGGAAGTTAACACTTTATTTTAGCCAAAAGAGCCGAGCAATGGAAGCAGAGAAACAGCAATCTGTGTTATGTGCCCACCAGAGGCACCTGGCCTTCTAGAGCGTTCCTTGCTTATGGAGACAGATATGACCATGCTTGGGGCAGGTGAGGTGTCAGCTGAGGGGGGAGAAATACTTTATCGATCATGAAAAGAAGTTGTCTACAGAAGCTTCTACCTTTACAGACACAAGCTCAGCTTAAGATGGCTTTTGTGCTGCCTGTGATGAATTGATTCAGGGAAGGACATGGGAAACTCTTTGAGCAGAAAAGCCCCCATTCAGCATGTTCCTCTTACTTAAAGGTACAGAGAAGGGTATCGAGCTAAGCAATAGTAAGCTATCTTCTGCTATATCCTAGTTACAGCATAATTCTTCTTTGTGGTTGATAAGAATTAAAATTCAGTCAGTTTCCACTGAGGCAAAAGAGCAGTAAATTAAACATTCTGACACTTTCTAAAACCATTATGAGGGAAAAGCCCACATCTGTTGTTGAAGGAAAAAGAATCTTAGAAAGAGTTGGATTCGAGTTTCGCCTTGCTTGTAAACTGGTTCTGATATGATATGAACCAACTATGTTATCATGGGATAGCTGCTTTATTTCCTAATATCAATGAGATTCTGCTATGGCTTTTATCTTCCCAAAGTAAAATTAAGTGAAAAAAGAGGAATAGTCATTGTAAACCACAGAAGATGGAAGGTAAATTTAAATTGTAGCAACCTGATTTCATTGTACTCGGTTCCTTTGGAGAATAATGCACTGTCTGGAGGCCAGGACCACTCTACTCAGCACAACTGTAATAACTCAGGGCCGCCCTAAAAGCATACTGTTGGGAATGTTTACTGTCAAATTGAATAAGGCACCTGCACATGTGATTCATTTGCTGCAGAACATTAATGATGTGTAGGCAGATTTTATCTTCATGTGTTTACATCTGTTCATCCAAGAGAAACGTTTTTAAAAACTAGAAGTTTTCAAACGTTTAAACAAATCTCAAGAAGGAGAGGGTGCCACGCAAATACGGCAATCGCATTAAGAACTAAACAAATAAGCTTACTCCAGTGTGACCCAATATGTGGAGCAGACAGGTTGCCAAATTCCAAGGTTCTGAAATGCTGTAGGAGAGCTCAGAACTCAGACTTTCCACACCCTGTCTCATAAAGAGTTCCTTCTGTGAGGTTTATAGTCAGCCCGATAACCCCACTGTACCCTTAAGCATCCATCCACACACTCAGACTCCTCAGAAACGTTTTCCACAGCGATTTCTCATCTAGCATGACAGCTTTTTCTAGGATCCTTCTTACCTTTGCCCAGAAGTGGGTCACAGATTGTTCTGTCAGCTTCTGAGTCCTTGGTGGGAGATTCATATTGAATATCTCCTATGAAAACACGTCACAAACAAGTAGTATTTCAGATTATATTTTCTTTCTGTATTTTCGAATATTCACATACACAGAAACGAAGTGTGATGTCTCTGGGAGGGCACACTACACACACCCAGCCTGAAAGTGACTCTTCATGGGAGGTCAAGGGATTTTAGATTTCAGAGAGGAGATGTCCCTCCTACAACAGAGAATCATGTAGAGGTGGACAGAAAGGTGGCACAAAAAATTTTTATGCCTAAGCATACATAATTTTAAATACTTCAGAGGTCATTTAAATTAGTATAGTTTTGCAGTAGCTGATTTGGAATATATTATATCTGTAGTCACCTTAAAATAGTGATACATTTTTTGCTTCTATTTATTAACACATATTAAAAATATGTTGAGAAATTAATTTATAAACCTAACATATTTTTGGATTTAAGTTGTTATCCTTACAGGCTCCAACATGCTGTTTCTACTCCCATTTGAATGTCTTCTCCTTGAGGGCAACTGAGGCCTTCACCAAGAAAATGAGGTGGTAAATGTTTCTTCATACAGGTGGGAAACTGAACACATTCGTTGTCAGGTACTGGATGAAGAATAAAAAAAGTTGGAAGACCAAGATCTGGGGTAACATTTGGACATTGAAGAAAGAAAATTAACTCTTCCATTGCTTATGTTTACCATATTTTTGGAGCAAACATTCTTCCTGTTTGACTTATTAAGTCACATGTCTTACTAGGTTTCTCTCCAAGTGGGATACTGAGACTGTTGCCTATTCACCCCTGCAGTAGACTCCCTTTTGTAAAAGGGAGGGGAAAGTGGGGGAGCCCCCACTGAGGAGTTCCAGCAGCCAAGCTCCTCTCCTAGACCTCCCTAACTGTCATACAGGTTTCCAGTTTCTGTAACTGTCACAAAGGTCACCAACCCCTCAACAGGGCACTCCCTAAATTATGTAATTTTACGTGTAAAGTCTGAACAAAATCCACAAATACCTGAACTTAACACAGAAACCCACGATTCCCTGAACAGAAAAAAACCACCAATCCCTGAGTTCCCCCAAGCTCAGGACTTGAAATCCCACCAATTCTCACCCTGCACATCTCTACCCTAGAAAGCTCCACCCGACAAGAACCCCTCTGTAAGCACTGAGCTTTATATAATTCCCTGCTGTCCGCCCTCGTGGGAGTATAGGCAGCCACTCCTGGATTCATCCCTACACACCCTGGACCAGTATATATATATTTCATATATATAATATATATGAAATATATTCCAGTAAATATATTTCATAAGATTGCCTGTGTGCTGTGACTCTCTCAGTGGAAGAAGCCAAGAAGCAGTGAAGAGGAGAGAAGAAGGAAGAGAAGGAGCAGGGCGAAGGTTCCTAAGCTCCTCAGCTCAGGTCGGGATTCCCTCCGCTCTCCTCTGCTGAAGAGACTTCCTCTCAGAGCTGTGTGGTTTTGGGTTTCTGAGTCCCGGACACCTTCCCATCTGAGCAGGAAGGACAATAGAGACCTTTTGCTACACATAGTCAATATCAACCTCTTTTTCGGTCTTCATCAGTGTAAGGAGCAGTATTGGCTCAGGACCCCCAAGACCAAGTTCTTAGCACAAAGGAGATTTATTTGTCCAAATGGGGAAAAGGGCAAGAAAGGAAGAAAACATGAGATTTAGGATGAAAGAGAAGGGGGAAGGAACGAGGGAGAGGGGGGCAGGATTTTTTGTCCCAGAGAGGGGACAAAGATTGAGTCTGGATAGAGAGGAGACAGGTATGGCTCATAGGAAAGTGGTCATTTTGCCAAAAGCAATCTACAGATTCAATGCAATACCCATCAAAACCCCAACTCAATTCTTCACAGAGTTAGAAAGAGCAATTATCAAATTCATCTGGAATAACAAAAAACCCAGGATAGCTAAAACTATTCTCAGCAACAGAAGAAATTCTGGGGGAATCAGTATCCCTGACCTCAAGCAATACTACAGAGCAATAGTGTTAAAAACTGCATGGTATTGGTACAGTCACAGGCAGGAGGATCAATGGAACAGGATTGAAGATCCAGAAATGAACCCACACACCTATGGCCACTTGATCCTCGACAAAGAGGCTGAAAACATCCAATGGAAAAAAGATAGCCTTTTCAACAAATGGTGCTGGTTCAACTGGAGGTCAGCATGCAGAAGAATGCGAATTGATTCATCCTTGTCTCCTTGTACTAAGCTCAACTCCAAATGGATCAAGGACCTCCACATAAAGCCAGACACTCTGAAGCTAATAGAAAAGAAACTGGGGAAGACCCTTGAGGACATCGTAACAGGGAGAAAGTTTCTGAACAGAACACCAACAGCGTATGCTCTAAGAGCAAGAATTGACAAATGGGACCTCATAAAATTACAAAGTTTCTGTAAGGCAAAGGACACCATCAAGAGGAAAAATCGGCAACCAACAAATTGGGAAAAGATCTTCACCAATCCTACATCAGATAGAGGGCTAATATCCAATATATATAAAGAACTCAAGAAGTTAGACTCCAGAAAACCAAACAACCCTATTAAAAAATGGGGTACAGAGTTAAACAAAGAATTCTCACCTGAAGAACTTCAGATGGCAGAGAAGCATCTTAAAAAATGCTCAACTTCATTAGTCATTAGGGAAATGCAAATCAAAACAACCCTGAGATTTCACCTTACACCAGTCAGAATGGCTAAGATTAAAAATTCAGGAGACAGCAGGTGTTGGAGAGGTGTGGAGAAAGAGGAACACTCCTCCACTGCTGGTGGGGTTGCAAATTGGTACAACCACTCTGGAAAGCAGTCTGGCGGTTCCTCCAAAAACTGGGCACCTCACTTCCAGAAGATCCTGCTATACCACTCATGGGCATATACCCAGAGGATTCCCCACCATGTAATAAGGATACATGCTCTACTATGTTCATAGCAGCCCTATTTATAATTGCCAGATGCTGGAAAGAACCCAGGTATCCCTCAACAGAAGAGCGGATGCAAAAAATGTGGTATATCTACACAATGGAGTATTATTTAGCCATTAGAAACAATGAATTCATGAAATTCTTAGACAAATGGATGGAGCTAGAAATCATCATACTAAGTGAGGTAACCCAGACTCAAAAGGTGAATCATGGTATGCACTCACTAATAAGTGGATATTAACCTAGAAAACTGGAATACCCAAAACATAATCCACACATCAAATGAGGTACAAGAAGAAACGAGGAGTGGCCGCTTGTTCTCTAAAGACTCAGTGAAGCAGTATTCGTATTTGGCAAAACCAGAACGGGGAAGTGGGAAGGGGTGGGTGGGAGAACAGGGGGAGAGAAGGGGGCTTGAGGGACTTTCGGGGAGTGGGGGGCTAGAAAAGGGGAAATCATTTGAAATGTAAATAAAAAAGATATCAAATAAAAAAAAAGTTTAAAGAGGAAAACTCCTGTGTTAGGATGAGGTGTGTAATTTTAGCTGGGCGTGTTAATTAGGTGAGCCAAACGAGGCTTTCGATAGCTGGGCTTCCATACTTGGGTCGCTGGACCTTGGTAGTCAGCCTCAGGAGGAGGAAGTGGCCAAATAAGGGAAGAGACCTCAGTAACTAGCTTTAGGGATGAAATCTGATGATCTTTAGCAAGGCGGAGGAAATGCGGGAGAAGGGCAAGGCCTGCCGCAGCCATGTTTGCCACGTGTGGGCTGGCGAGAGGGCCTGCAATCAGTACCTCAGAATTCAATGTTACACCTGTGTTTTGGGTTACGCTGCCCAATTCTGAAAGAGCTGCATTTCACCCACACCTTAGGCTGGGGTCAGCCCTTTCTTTGGCTGCAGTTCACAAGCAGAGGAGAAGCCGCTCTTCAGCTCTGTGAGGCACAATCACATACATTCTGTAGGATTTAAGAAGGCTTTAGATGAAAAGAAGAAGTGAACGAGAACTCGAAGAGAAAATGTGACGGGTTTGTATCTGCATTTCAATCCCACGAGTCCAAGCCACGGCGGCAGTCATCTCCTGACACCTCTTTGTCCCAGCTCTCATTTCTGAGTCCAGCTTGCCTCCTGGCAAAGAGGCAATGAGTGTTTTGTGCTTACACCTCTTCTCCTGTTGTCTAGACCCCAGTTCTCTGAGTCTAGAGAAGGGAAATGGCTTTCCCTGACGCTAACTCTCAGAGGGCTCTCAAGTCCTTGATTGATTTTCAGTCAAGGTTCTTTGCTTGTTTGGCTCTCCACAGCTGGATTCATATGGACCGTGGATAACTTCGTAAAGAGAATGCTACTCAAGGCTCCTTTAGTATGAACTATCTGTGGGCAGTATCTCCCGACAAGTTG
Source organism: Apodemus sylvaticus (assembly GCF_947179515.1). Taxonomy (NCBI): domain Eukaryota; kingdom Metazoa; phylum Chordata; class Mammalia; order Rodentia; family Muridae; genus Apodemus; species Apodemus sylvaticus. The sequence goes on from NC_067474.1 coordinate 28,109,672, forward strand.
AGTGATAAGCATTAAAAATTCCAATGTAGTCGAGGAGGTTTAGATTAGACATAAAAATTTCTGCTAAGCTAGTATTTTCATTCAAAACTTGGCCTGTGCTGCACATCATTTAAGAACAAAGACACAGTAAAAGTAACAAAGAACAAGCTATGTCTAGATCAAGTGACCAGTGGGAGTACATGATACCTTGTATGCCTGACTGTGGTGTGGGTATCTGTTACAAGAGTTTCTTAAAAGAAAATAGACACACATTCTCTGTATTTTAGAGACACTTTGGAAACCATCCTTCCAGATAAACATTCACCACAAATGTGAGAAGACAAAGCCTGAGAAAAAGGTACTCTTGATAGCAGATAAAAAATTCTGATAATCCTTTAAATGGCAGATTCTGCAGTTTTTGTCAAAATGTAACATGTACTCCACAATGGTTAGGAGTTACCCACATTATTATTTTTTATTTATTTTTTTATTTTGGTTTTTTTAAGACAGGGTTTCTCTGTGTACCCGTGGCTGTTCTGGAACGCACTTTGTAGACCAGGCTGGCCTGGAACTCAGAAATTCATCTGCCTCTGCTTCCCAAGTGCTGGGATTAAAGGCGTGTGCCACCACCGCCTGGTAGTTACCCACATTATTACCAGCTATTGACAATACTCTATTTGGATTCCTCTTATCAGGACCATCAGAAAACAATAGTAGAAACAACTATTCCCAAACACTGATTCTTAATTTCAACCCAGTAAAAATTCCATTATGCCACTGACCCTTGTAATATAAATCTATTTCTATATGGATTATCATTGCTCCATATTTTCATGTCTATAAAAACATAAGCAAGTTTAATATTTACCACTTGTTCAAAATTTTACTAATTTACTGAATAATATTTGCTAAACTTACATTTATTCAAAATTTATTCATTACCATTGGGTGTGGTGGGTATACTGTGTGCACATTACAGGACACATATGTGGAAATCAGAAAACAACTTTGTAAAGTTAGTTCTTCTCTTTCACCATCTTTAGGGTTCAGAGAATCAAATGTGGAGGCCAGGCTCCTGTGGCAAGAAATTTACACAATGAGTTATCACTGGTCTTAAATTTAATTATTTTAGTTCACTGGAAATTTTTAATGCTTACCTTTCAAATAGTTACCAATTCTTTTGAAAATTATTTTCTCTAACTGCATTTTAAAATATAAGCATATTTTAATATTCTTTTTTCCTCTAGGGAGAGCAAATGTAAATTAATTAAGCATTATTTGTTAATCAGCCTTAGGTGCAGGTAGGGCCCAGACTTGTTTCTAATCAGTAGAATACAGAAAGGATAAGAGGCAATCAGAGCTTTGATTAAGTTACTTCTTGTGAAAAGAATGAATTCATTGTTTACATTTTAGGACAAGAAAAAATTAACTGTTTGTATATAATTAAGGTTTATAATCCATTGACCATAAAAGAACATTTTAGTTGAGCCCATACAAAAGGTTGTAGATGTCAGAAACTCCTCTAGTCCTTAAGGAAGAAAGCTGTAACCTCTGCTGCTATGAAAAACTGAATTCTGGGACAACACATGAGCTTGGAAACGAACACTCAGCCGTTAATGATGATACCTGGATTGGAGCCATGAGCGGAAGATGCAGCTACATTGCCCATATTCTGACCCTGGAACTACCATAGAAACCGTGGAAAACTCAGTGATTGTGCCTTGATCCAAGAACTAAGTTCTTATGTATCAATATAAGTCCAATGCATTATACTACATGGCACCAGCTTCTGTACCTAATGAAACATTCTAAGAAGAGGGACATTTTATTTTATTTTTTTCCACATGGTATCCCAAATACTAGAAGAGATACTGGTATATAAGAGATGCTCCATAGATATGTGTTGACTAAGTATGGTAATTCATTAGCATAACACTTGTGGCTTCAAAAGACAAGTTCCCAAATTTCAATGGCTTAACAGTACAAGCGAGAGATTTTTTTTCTTGCCCAACAAATAAGTGAGAATGTTTATTAGAATGTTTAACCATGGGCTTAACCGTCCATGCTGGAGCCTGTGGCGAGACCCATGAGGACGGAGACTCTGAGCTCTGGGAGAGTGGAGCCAGTAAATGAGGCAGCGGAAGTCTTGTGCAATGGCCAACTTTATTCAGAGCTTCAGACAAGAGAGGTAAAGTGTCAAATCACAAGGCTATACCTGGCACTGCACAAGCCACATGTGTCAAACAACACTTGATTTTTCATAGAGGCATATAAACAAATAACAATAGCTAGTTAGAATAAATGAACAAGTTACCCCATTCCTATCCAATATGCCTGGGAGGGGCACAGAATACACATTCCAAGAACAACTCCATGTTTTGAAGAAACTGAGGTCACAAGACTCTTGTCTTATTGTCTGGGAGTTTTCTCACAAACATGCTGAAGTCTCCTCCAATGACTCCATTCTTGGACCATGTTCTGACACATCACGGCTCAGGACAAGCAATGCTTTCATACTATGGCTTCTCCGAACCCAGATGCCCATTGTCATCTCTCACAACGGAGAGAAAGCATAAGGGTAGAAAAAGCACTTCTGTTGCTTTCATTATGCCTTGGAAGCGGTTTCCTTCTGCACATATTCAATTGCCAGGATCTACTTCAGGGCTCTACTTACTCATAAACCATATGCTGGGCAGCGGCAGTCAGCACGCACTCAGCTACAAGTGAGAAGAGCATCCCTAGAAGTTTCTCCCCTAATTTCTAGGAGCTGGAGTTTTAGCCTTGGGTGGATAAAACCATACCATAATTGTTGAATGAATATGTATATTTCTATATATTCACAAACAGTTTAATCAGTATATCTCAGAGGGTAGTTAAAAGAATTGTTTTTGTTTGTACAATATGTTTACTAGATCTACCAATGAATTTGAATGGCCTAATTGAGGTCATAAATTCCACTACCTACCCCCAATCAGAAAGCACATTGAATGGCCCTAGTCATTCTACTGAACTTGACAGTTTGTCCAAAGCGATATGAAGAAATAACAAAAGCCAGTTAGAATAAATGATCACAAGTTAACTCATTCCTATCCAGTACACCTGGGAGGGTCAAGAAACACACAATGCAAGAACAACTCAATGTTACAAACCAATCTAGCTCAGCCAGGCTTCTCTGTGAGGTTGCTTTGATTGGAGGATACAAAATAAGGATGCCAGAAGCTATGGCCTTTGGGAAAGAGATTGTTAAGAAATCAAGAAGACAAATCTCAGACACTATAAGAAAAGAACTTCATCAATTTGATTTAAAATTTCATCATTACATATTATCATTCCTTATTAAAGTCTTCCTCTTCCAATTTCTAAGGAATTGGATAGCGGGGAGGCGGGAGATAAAGATGCTGAATGAAAGTGAAGGTGGGTGCTATGAGTGGGTGAGCGGAGCCTGTGGCGAGAGTTGCTGGCAGGGCAGGGACCAGGTACTACAGAGGCTGGACTGCAGACACATGCTCTGCTTGGTATGACTGAATCAGAAGGAATCTTCAAAGCTGGAGAGATTTGTGCAGGGTTTCTTCTGTAGCAACAGATGGACATTAAGACTTTTGGGAAAAGTAATAATATGAATCATAAAACAGGTAAAACCATAAAACTTCAGAACTGAAAACAGCCCACAGAGACTGTCTAATGAAACATTTTATGCTTCAGATAATTAAGTTGAGGTTGAGAGCTGAAAAACTAAATAGCTGGAAGACAAACCCGGCATGCTTGTAGGATAAGTGTGCCTAAAAATTATGAAGTAGTTCTAGGTGATGCTGCAATGGGCTTGGGAAAGGGCTGATGAAAAAGGATGGCTATTAAAGCAAGCCATATGGACAGAAAGCCACGTGCACTGAGATTCCAAGTGAGACAATGAAGGACACGGTACATCTGACTTGAGTGTGGCTAGAGCAAAGATGCCAGTTCTAGGAAAACAATGCAAGTTCTATTTTAAATGTATTCTCAGTATGTCATGTGTCAGGGACATAAACGTCGTTATCATATCCTATCACCAGAATGAAGAGAAATTACATTTTTTTAGAAAAATATGAGAAGTGGCTTACAAATATTACCAGATATGACCACTACAAATTTTTTTTGATTCATTATAATTCATATGTGGTGTCTACCCAAGAAAGACTCATGTGTTGAAAGCTGACTGCCAGTCATTAAGAAGAAAGTCGTCCAACTGTGTTACCAACCTAGGGAATGGACTCACCTACTGCCAAGTCTAAAATTGATAGCACTCTATTAAACTAATGGAAGTCAGTCTTAATTGGAAGAATTAGATCACTGTCAGGGAATAGGGAACACACACTCAGGGGCTATATCTTGTCTTGCTGATCTCCTGCATCCTGGCCACTAGGAGTGAGTAGCTTCACTCCTCTGTCCACTGTTCCCATGAGTTTCATCTCAACATAGTTTATAAATATTAAGGCAGCCAATAACTCCCTCATATATGTGCCACACTAATAAAAATGAAACCAAGTTGAACAAAATAGTTTAGCATCTTTGATTTTGGTCCCATATCAAAGAAGGGCCACTTCTAGGGGGAGCAAAAAAGAGTCAGCTGGTTATCTTCTAATCAATTATATGTCTTATTTCTCTGTCTTCTTGAGGTATTTGGCAAAGTAACCAGCACTTCTCAGTGGTTAACTGCATGGAGCCTAAAAGAAGTAAGAGTTTAAAAAGCAGCAGAAACATGGCCTCATAAATTCTTCATATAAGGTGCAGGGGAGTGCTTTGGAAAGGTATTTATCGGTTCATATGTTGAGAAAATATAGGAGAAAAGAGGAGGGGCAGCAAATTCTCAAGCATCTATATCTACAAGAAGACTGTCCACTCAAAAGAGAGCTTAAACATAACAGAAAGGCAAACTTCAGAAAGGGAAAAGACTTAAACAGGTTTCCAAATATACAGTATCTCAGAAATCAAGGAGGAAGTGGCTTGAGGTAGAAGTTGGTTATTCATGTCAAATACACCAGAAATATCAAGCTAGAATTTTGAAAAAAAAATAATGTACATCCAGTACAGCATTCTGACAATTTTAAAGAGAATATTTCTACAAAGGATGTGGAGCTGGCACACAGTGGATTGAATTTGTATGGATTTTTTTCACTCAGCTCTATATCACACCATCATAACTAACACCTCCATTTTATAATATAACCAAAACATTTTCTTTATTTAGAGCCCTTGATGTCTAGAGCATTCAATATTCTTAGATCATCTATGTGCTTACAGGTATATACCTGTACCTTCATATATATATATATACATGCACACATACAAACATACACACATACATACATACATACATACATGCATGCATGCATGCAACATGCATACATACATACAAGGTTCCTTCTGAGAAGGAACAGATATTGCTGTCCTTAATAGAAATCATAGGAACACAAACTAGGAAGAAATACAGTGAGCCAAGACACTGGAGAAGTGTGCTGACAGAGGACACATTTGACAGACTATTTCCTCTGTTTGTGTCCTGCCTGGTCACTGTTTAACCACAGCTGAACATGACCTGATTGCAATTTGCTAGCTTTCTGGCAGGATTTAGGCATGTGCCATATCTGAAAGAGCAAATACCTCATCTCTGGCAGAAGTAGTTTTGCTTCTAGATTTCACAGGGAATTTTTATGCAGTTGGGCCTGTTCCTCTTTGGTCTTATGAAACAGTCAAGCAAGATGAATATAGCTGGTAATTTATACCTGAATCCTGTGTTGAATTATTCTTGGATGACTTATCAAATGGAGGATATTATCAATATTGCATCTGTCATAAATGAAGAACTCTGAATAGATCTAATCTATGCATTGTTTTATGGAATGCTGGCCTCCAGAGGGAGTCACAAGTGGGAGCAGCAGTCCTGAATGCTAGTTTTATATTATGGGTTTTTTTTTTTTAGGCATGGCTAAAAATCGTGTAAAAAATGCATACATAGACTGAGGGTTACCTTTAACTAAGGAGAGAGAGAGAGAGAGAGAGAGAGAGAGAGAGAGAGAGAGAGAGAGAGAGAGAGAGAGAGAGAGAGACTGACTCTGGAAAGTTTATGAGACTACCCAGAGGTGTTTCGTCCCAGCTAAGATGACAGGAAGGAAGAAGGCCAGATGATGAATGTGGATTCAGGTAAGAGAATTGGGACCTTCCTGCTTCCTCACTAGGCTCCATGAAGCAACTTCCCCAAAATACTTGGATATGGAGGATGAAACTCCCTCCACTTGGTGAATATTGTGCGTTTTTAACAAAGATCTTGTCTATTGTGCTTTTCAACAAAGCCCTAACAATTAAACACTTATTTTCTTTAACCAAATTCTCTATTATGTACTATATTATGTTTCTCTTTGATTTGTCACTGGCGGACTATATAACATCTTGAATGCAAGGCATAAACCATTTGTTTCAAATTCAAGTCTGAAATAAACACAGATGACTGCCGTTATTCTAAATCCTCTTTTTAACCCAGAAGACTGCTACAAAGCAGGTCACATTATTATCCCGGTTTTTTGAAAAAAATACTGAGGCACAGAGAAAGATGTTTACGTTGCCTAAACTAAATGCTTCAGCACTCTAGACTCTTCAACCTTAGTCTTTAAGTATAATTCTTCATTATCCTATTTATGTTGCTATAATAAAGCATTCACCAAAAATAACTTGTCAATGAATTGATTTATTTTAGCTTACAAGTTATAGCCAATCATCAAAAGAATCTAGGGCAGGACCTGAAGCAGAGACAGAACATGGAGGGACGTTGCTTACTGGCCTACTTCCACCAGCATCTCAACTGTCCAGGGGTTGTACTCCATACTGGGCTGGACTTTCCTGCAAAAATTAACAGTCAAGAAAATACTCCATAGACATAGCCATGATCCAGTCTGTTGGAGGTGATTCCTCATTTGAGTTTTTTCCTTCCCAGCTGACGCTAGTTTGGGTCTTGTTGACAATGCTAACCACCAAACTCATGAAATCATTTGTTCAAGGTCATTTCTCAAAATAAGTGGGTGTATAATGTTCTATCAAGTGAAGGGGCCCATCATCACATGCTCAGTGAATAAAATAGTATCTCACCATAGTACTCTGAAATTTTACGAGGATAAGTAACTAAAAGTTCCAAGGAAAACAAAAACGCCCTAAAAACGAACATGATTGATTGATAACAGCAGTTAATCCTATTGCTAGAAATTCATGAACTGGACTCTTTGCCTTGGGAGAGGAACTGGAATTATAAATCCAGCCTGGTCCTTCATCAGCAGAAATAGAAATGAATGTATTTACAAAGAAGTACTATCACTGAAATTTCATGACATTATCTGAGACAAAATGAATGAATAAGTCAAGAAAGAAGAATGTGTGGGATTCAAAACACAATGGCTGAATAAACCTTGTGAGGATTAGAGCAGATCAAACATTGCAGGACTGGGAAGGATCAGCTAGGACAGAGATCCAGGACCACAATATCCCTATAGGAGAAAATGTAACTCAGTGGGGAAAAAATGGTGGCCTTCTTCTCCAACAGAAAGAGAAGAGAAAGTGGGTGTTTCCACAAGATAAATTAATAATTTGATGATGATTACACGTTGGAAGGAGTCAGAAAAGGGCAAAAATGAGGACAGAACTACGTGAAAACAACAGAGATCAGCAGTTGACAGACATTTATTTATGCTGTGAGTCTGTGTAACTAAAGTAAACTAAAAAATAAAATAAAATAAAAAATAAAAAAATTGAGGAGCCTACTTCTAAAACACCTTATCAGAAATGACTGTATGAGTTGTAACCTTTGTCCTGTCTGTCAAAGGCAAGTCTGGAGCCCAACACAGAACCAACCAAACTGGCTCAGACAGAGATATTTTCTGTAAAGTTCTCTGCTTCCTAGAGAGGGAAGGATTTAGAGTATGAGGGATGGAAAAGGATCCATCCACAGAGAAAGAAGCATCAGATGGTCCTGTTTCAAATGAGGCAGGAGACAAGGAACTCACACTGGAGATTATCCTCTGACCTCTACAACACGGCATGGGCATGGGCATGCCCATACTAAAGCAACAAGCACACATGTATACACATACACATAGCATACCAACACAATAGAAACTAAAAGTAAATCCAGTCATGGTGAGATTAGTGAATGGATGTGCCAAATGTTTGCAGAGTATGGAACAAGGTTAAGTCAGGAAATAAATTATCCATTCAGAGTCCAGTGCATATCAAGGACGCAGGCAGGGTAGACACTCACTAAACTAGAGAAATCAATTTGAGTTCCATTCTGAATAATGGAATGTTAAAAAATCATTCAAAGACAAATCAAATTGTCCTCTGATACTGGAACAGTGGAAACCAGGAAGCAAAACCAGGCTCAATTCAGGATATCTCTTCCCAATCAGCACTGCATCCTTTGACCTGATGGTGAGAACATGTGTGCCTTTTGTTGCTTTTTAAAAGATGAAGTAGGTCTATCCACTTTGCTATCTTTGTGCACCGCTTCTATTCCATAATCAGGAGATGCAATGTTAGGGGAAGCTGAGCAGGGAAACATGTCAGCAGCCATTGTTAATGAGACCCACGCCCACGCGGCCACACAAGAGACACGGGGCTCACTACCCTCTAAAAGACAAATTGAACTCCAGTGTCAGTCACTGACCTTAGGGAGCGTGATTCTCCAAGGGTGACACGGAAAGAAAAGAAGCCCAGGAGGAGGTAATTTAGGATTTATGGAGTGCTGGGAGGCTTTGAGGGAGGTGTTTGAAACTAAGCATTAACATGAAAAATAGCACATGTTTATCTATACTGTGATCTCACATAATTCCCTGAGTACCCCTGGGTTCGCAGAGTGTAAGGCTCCAGGCCACAGTTAACTGCTCCGTCTCCTGGGGACATAATTAACAATCATCATTGCTAAAGGAAAAATAAATAGATACTTTCAAAGTACTCATCGAATATCTTCACAGAAAAGCTGTAGGATGGAGTCGCTTTCTTTGATAAAATAGCAGAATAAAAACCAGCCAAGAAAAGAGCAGTGATAAAAAAAAAAAGACACAAGTTTTATTTATTTGCGTACTACAAGTAGATTATAAACTAATTTTGCAAACTTAAAGGCGTTCCCATTAGCAACACCTACACAGGTTTTCTTGTAGCTGAATCTTATCACATCAAACTTGAAAATGTACCTTGTCCTGCAAAGCATGCATGAATCTGCTCTCTTGCCACACACTAGTTCTTTGCCCTAGCTTTCTGAATGGCAGCTGCTCCATTCTATGTATCACTCAACGAATGATGCCAACATTCAGGAGTTGCGCATCTGGTTTCATTTTGCTCTCTTCCTCATCTTTGATAACCCAACTTGCAAGCTTCTGTTCTTTTCTGTCAGTTTCTAAAACTTCTGAAGTGGCGAGGGGAAGCACTTATCTGCAGGGCTCAGCAACGCTAAATGGAAATGAGAACGGCCTTGTCTGGGGGTTGAAACACTTAATACTCTGCTGAGAAGAAAACTAGTCATTTATTTTGGTACAAACGCCAATCAATCAATGATATAGCTCATGAAGACAAAGACCTGACAAGATGACCAATAACTCTACCCTGATTTTTTTTTTTTTATTAAGACCTATTTAAGTACCTTCACCGGAAAGGAAAATTCAGCTCATTATTTTTTCTCATAATCTGTTTATGTGAGGAAACATTTAAATTAATGTTATTGAAATTAATACATAAATTACATAGATGTGTTTCCAAACTTAATCTGGAGATGTGGGTCTTAGGGTTCATGGAAAGTAGACAATGCTGGGAAAAACTACTTTTCAGTGGGCACCTACGGCTTCTTGAGCATGAATTGCAGAGGGTCCCAAGGCTCAGAGGCTCTTAGCCTGCATTGGTTGAATGCTAAGGAGATACCTACCATTGTCCAAGAAGCATAGTACACTTCTTTGAATGTCTTCCTTCCTCATTTGACAGCTCCGTGATACCTGGCATTTTTCTCTTTTACATTTCCAAACCTTCATTTCCTACTAAAACTATGGAAATTAATGAGAGCTCAACAAATATTTGCTGAATAAACTGATCCCTCCTATTGACCGGTACAGTCTCACCAAATGCATTTCATTGCATTCACACACAGACTGGTCAAATATGTCTGGTAGAAAGACTCCTATTGTCTGAAAGATGCAAAGGTTTCCAAATGTTCTGCTTTGGGCCTTGTTACCCTGTTGTTTCTCTGTTCCCAAGGACTTATGTTTAATGTGTTTTAGTCTGTTCTTTAGATGAAATGTTTGTGTCCTCTTAGAATTCATGTCAGAAAGCCCAATACAAATAAAATGGTTAGAATGGCATTTTGTGGAGAGTTTTAGAGAAAATTGTTCTTAAGGGTTAACCCTTCATGAATGACCTTAACCAGAGAGAACAAGATTCACCCATTCCTGTTCCTCCCCATCCCTCACCTTTCTTGTTCATCATGGAATGATATAGTGGAAAAAATGGCCAACATCAGAAAAGAGGAAGAAAGCCTTTATTGGGCAGAAGTTCTGTGAGAGCCTTGCTCACAAACTTCTCAGTCTGGAGAGCAGTCAGAAAATACACTTCTGTGTTCTGCACCACCCCATCTATGATATGTTGGCACACTGCCTTTGATGGACTAAGACATTGAAAATGGCCATGGCATGAGAAAGACAACAATAAATAGCTTGAGAGAAAAGAGGCCCTTGTGCTTTGTGTAAAATCAAATCAAGCTCTCGAGATGATCATCTGATTGCTGCCACAGAAGGGCGCTGTAAATTCCTCACAGTCCATTTTCTGGACTGTTTTAGAACTTAATTGTCTATACTTGGGTCAATAGCATTGAGCACGGAAGGACATGTGATAAGATGGTTGTGGCGCTTTGTAGGCGATAATTAAAATCCTTGCTTTTTAGCAGAAAAATTGCTTTTGCTCACAGTTTTCTTTAGAACTGAACAGATCATTGAACTGTACTTGCATCCTTCTCTATAAATATGTATCAATACCACACAAATCATCCTCTGTGCTAAGGAGGTTGTACTGCACCAGTATCAAAGTTGACATGCAGGGCTGGGTTGAATATCAAAATGTGTCTCTCTGTAGACCGTTTGTTATGCTGGTTGACTCACTCATTAAAAATGGAAGAATTATTTACTTCATTTCTGTTTATTTAAAGTGGCTCAGAAGCTATTGGATAACAAAGCATTTCCAACAAAGAGAAATAGTGACACCTTGTGGAACATTCTAATTTAATCTTCAAGTCTGTTAATATTTCTATCTTCAAAATAAATGTTTACAAATACACATTCTCTCCCTTGGAAACAAGTGTACCTTTATATTGGACTTGATACCATATATATTTCATGTTATTTTATGGTGCTGATACCAATCACATAGATTTCCTCTTAAAAAGTAAAAACATTGAAATTCCTTAGTCACTATACAAAGTTATTATTGTAAATAATAATGATGACTACAATAGCTTTATCCTTCCAACCTGCATCCATCTAAACGTACTCTGAAGCAGTAACAATGTGCTCTGTGGAGAACTGGAATCAAAGAACACAGAAGTACAGGAAATTTTATAATATTAAACAGGACATACCACAGATCTTGACAAAGTTTTGAATGTTCAACCTACTTTGCATATAATTTCCAAAATTTATTTATAACAAACATGAATACTGAGTCCACAAATAGCCGTAAATTCCAATATTGAGTGGATAGTAAGCTGGCCTGGAGCTACAAGCAGCTAATGTTAAAATTCCATGATTATTAAGATACTGCCTTGTCCTAGATAAGTAAGTCCATTGCAGCTATGGTGAACTTCGGATGCCTACTCAAGAAGACTCCCCACCCTGGTCCTGGAAAGGCTTCATGCAGCAATGTAGGGGATTACCAGGACAGAGAAGTGGGAGGGAGTTGATTGGAGAATGGGTGGAGGGAAGAGGGCTTATGGGACTTATGGGAGGAGGGAACCGGGAAAGGAGAAATCATTTGGAAGGTAAATAAAGAATATAGAACATAATTTAAAAAAAAAAAAAAAGAAGACACAGAAATCAGGCCTGAGATGTAGTTCCCACCTTAGCTCTGGGTTCTAGTAGATGTGGGTTTAAGTCTCTTAGATAACACAGGGAACATTTCTGAGCTTTTCTCTATCATTGTGTATTTTTCAATGAACCACAAAGCTTTTAATAACTGGCTGATGTACTTTAAATATTGTGACCGCATTATCAGAAAGTTATTCTTCCTCTTTTCAGGTGTGATTCTTCTCTATTGCTGCCCTCTAGGTCACGCCCTGGGACTTCTCTGAGTAGGTTTCTTAACCATGCTGTTTCACATGGAAAGAGAGCGCAGAGCCTCCCCATGCTGCAGTCTAGAGTCAGATCAGCATCTGGGACTAACTAAAAGTCTGACTCTATCATTTACCACCTGTGTGATCTTGAGCAAGGTACTAAATTTCTCTGTGACACTGTTTCAGAGCACTTAATAAATGAGGATCAAGCATTATCCTATCTCCTACTGTTCTATTATGAGGATTAAACGTGTTAATGTATGCAAAGCACTAGCTGGCACCAGTCAAAAGTCACATAAGCATTCACCATTAGTGTAGCACTGTATAAAATAAGTGATAAAGAAAACATTTGGGCTACTCATTAAAATGATCTTCAGGGTATGTGGAGGGATAGGAGGGGTCGCGGAGGGGCAAAAGTGTCACAGGCCGAGGAGGAAAGGCGGTTCACTTCCAAATGTGACCAGCCCAGTAAGACCATCAGAGTCAAATGCGAAACTATTCTAACACTACTACTGGTCACTTTAGTGTGCTTATCTGTTTGTGAATACATGTGCTCAACCAGAATATGTAATTCATTTTCCCTTCTTAGATAGATAAAATCACAGTATGAGCTTAAATTATGTTCTCTGCTAGGATATAGACATGGTTGGATATTTCGAGCCAACAGAAAAAGAAGGAGCAGCTTGAGCCTATTTGGGTAAAAATCTGAAGCAGATCTCAGGAAATAGCTCATCCTGAGAGAAAAATTGTTGTCAAATAAATATGGCCAATAACAAAGTCTGTGGTCTCTAAGCAGGCAGGAATCCTCTTCTCAGTTTATTGAATACTGTTTGTTTTAATAATTTTTTTTTTGCTGTTTTTGTTTATTTCGTAGAGACTTGTCCTTTCTGTGTATTCTATGCTGTCTTCAAACTAGCAGTCGTTCTGGACCCACTTCCAAGTATATCCCATGCTACATCTTATACGATTCTCATTTAAGTGACGAAGAAGTCACTAACACTATGAATTTGATTTTATAATGAGGAAAGGGAAAACCTTGACATCTTACTCCAAGAATACCATGGTAATTCTTCCATTCCGACAGGAGCACATGGGACCATGGTTTTAAATGTTCAGTTGAGGTGTGCACTGAAAGAGAGGAGATCTGGGTTTTTGAAAAGGTAACAAACATAGAAGGATTAAGCAAAGTGAGCTGGGGACAACCCAAGAGCCCCAACGTTGATGCAGCCTTGAAAAGGACTGAAGGCATTTAGCAAAGGAGTGTAGTTTGAGGCAAAGAAATAAAATTCATACTTTCATTTTCCCAATTATCAGAAGGAAAATCCTTAATAATTGCTAAGTATTTGTGTGTATGTGTTTCAAAGAACATTTCAGAAAAAAATTAAAAATGCATCTTATATTTCTGACTAACATTCACAGCCATTAACTAGGTACCACTGTCCAAGTTCTTGGATATTTTCAAATAACTTATCTATTGACATTGTGACTTTTGTTTACAATTGAATCGGTGATTTTTTTATACTATTACTCACTTCTGAAAGCACAAAATTGCAATGTACTCCTTCTCTTCAAGGTACTTAATCTAATGGAGAAACTGCAAATGTGGAACAAGTAAACAACAACGAGGACTTCCATGTAAGAACATCTCTGAATGGATATCCGATAGATCTGTGATGCCAGACTGACCAATGAAAGATGTCAGAAGTCTTGACGGAACATTGGGTATGTGCCACATGTATAGGATCATTTAAGGCACAATAGAGAAACACTTAGAAATTTTGTATAACTGAATCGAAGGGTCCGCTTCAGGGAATGGTGATGACCCTAGAGTGATAGAAAAAGACCAAGTGAAAGGCCACAAGAAACAAACCTGTATATCAAATGAGGACCTGCTGCCATATTACTACTCTTATTTGACATTTGTATAGCATTCCTTTAATGAACACAAAGCCTTTTATACTCCAGTATGGAATCACAGATGTTCCAGATTCTATAAAACTTAATTCCAATTCTAAACTGAGGCAAGAACCCTACCCACATTCCCCTAGGGTGGCTGTTCTTTCTAAATACCTCTAGTGATTGAGAATTTGTCACTTCTTGAGACAGCATATTTTTCTTTCTTTCTTTCTTTTTTTTTTTTTTTTTTTTTTTTAGAAAATAATTAGTACAACTTAAAGCCAAACATGGAAGACTGAGCAGTCCATTTATCTTCTTTCTACATCTTTGGAATGTAATTAAAACAAGTAAATAATTATTTTAAAGTATCCCCAAATATCAAGGATGTGTAAGAAAAGTCAAGCAACCAAGTTTTCTCCTTTGACCACAAAGGAAGCTGCCCTTCCCACCCAAGCCACAACATGTTGGTGTACTGTACAAAGATGCTAAAACAAAAGATTGGCAACAAGCTCACCACAGGCACAGTTAAGGATGGGAATAGGGCACATAGCATCCTGTGAGGACAAAGGCATTAAGTGTAACTGGACATTGAATAATTTCTGCAAGCCTTCCACATACTGGCCACCATCCAATCTCGCCCTCAATTTTGTCTATGAAAATTTACATACCTTGTCTCCTTGTACTAAGCTCAAATCCAAATGGATCAAGGACCTCCACATAAAGCCAGACACTCTGAAGCTAATAGAAAAAAAACTGGGGAAGACCCTTGAGGACATCGGTACAGGGAGAAAGTTTCTGAACAGAACGCCAATAGCGTATGCTCTAAGAGCAAGAATTGACAAATGGGACCTCATAAAATTACAAAGTTTCTGTAAGGCAAAGGACACCATCAAGAGGACAAATCGGCAACCAACAAATTGGGAAAAGATCTTCACCAATCCTACATCAGATAGAGGGCTAATATCCAATATATATAAAGAACTCAAGAAGTTAGACTCCAGAAAACCAAACAACCCTATTAAAAAATGGGGTACAGAGTTAAACAAAGAATTCTCACCTGAAGAACTTCGGATGGCGGAGAAGCATCTTAAAAAATGCTCAACTTCATTAGTCATTAGGGAAATGCAAATCAAAACAACACTAAGATTTCATCTTACACCAGTCAGAATGGCTAAGATTAAAAATTCAGGAGACAGCAGGTGTTGGAGAGGGTGGGGAGAAAGAGGAACACTCCTCCACTGCTGGTGGGGTTGCAAATTGGTACAACCACTCTGGAAATCAGTCTGGCGGTTCCTCCGAAAACTGGGCACCTTACTTCCAGAAGATCCTGCTATACCACTCCTGGGCATATACCCAGAAGACTCCCCACCATGTAATAAGGATACATGTTCTACTATGTTCATAGCAGCCCTATTTGGAATTGCCAGATGCTGGAAAGAACCCAGGTATCCCTCAACAGAAAAGTGGATGCAAAAAATGTGGTATATCTACACAATGGAGTACTATTCAGCCATTAGAAACAATGAATTCATGAAATTCTTAGGCAAATGGATGGAGCTAGAGAATATCATACTAAGTGAGGTAACCCAGACTCAAAAGGTGAATCATGGTATGCACTCACTAATAAGTGGATATTAACCTAGAAAACTGGAATACCCAAAACATAATCCACACATCAAATGAGGTACAAGAAGAAAGGAGGAG
Organism: Apodemus sylvaticus; assembly: GCF_947179515.1. Taxonomy (NCBI): domain Eukaryota; kingdom Metazoa; phylum Chordata; class Mammalia; order Rodentia; family Muridae; genus Apodemus; species Apodemus sylvaticus. The sequence goes on from NC_067474.1 coordinate 28,125,573, forward strand.
TGGCCCCTGGTTCTGGAAAGACTCAGTGAAACAGTATTCAGCAAAACCAGAACGGGGAAGTGGGAAGGGGTGGGTGGGTGGACAGGGGAAGAGAAGGGGGCTTGCGGGACTTTCGGGGAGTGGGGGGGCTAGAAAAGGGGAAATCATTTGAAATGTAAATAAATTATATCGAATAATAAAAAAAAAGAAAAAAAAAGAAAATTTACATACCAAACAATAAGCATTTCTGTTGAGTTCATTTCTAAGTGATCCTTTTCCAAAATGTTCACTTTGCAGCATGGTCTACCATTGCACCTGTGAGACCCAGCCACAGGCCAGCACTTCAGAGCTTTCGCTGCTATAATTTATTTATCACCTATGTTCTTCCTTCCATACCAAGGTTATATTCCTGACTGCTGAAACGGCTCATGGCTCATCAATTATATCCAGCTCTCTCCCAGAGAGTTGCCATCAGATGAAGGAAGTTGCTTGCTTGAGGCCAGTGCCATCTCTAGAGACAACATAGATCTAATGATGTGCCCATGTAGGCTAAGGCACTCTGTTCACTTTGCTGTATCTCTGAGACCTATCCAGTGTCTTTTTGTGTTACTATGGTTTAATTGTGCACCCCAAAATTCATGTTTTATAAACTACATCCCCAGGACTACAAGGTTGAAAGATAAGAACTGTAAGAGATGATTAATGAGTTTATTATAAAGATAAGTTCAGCTTCTCTCTTGTGTTGTCTCTAAGCAGTGAGGTCTTTTGCCCTTTCAGAATACAACAGCACAGCCCTCACCTGATGCAAACCCTGATTTTCAGCTTCACCTCCATAGTGGTAATAAATTTCTGTTCATTATCAATTATCCAGTCTGTGTATTTTTCTTAGATTGTGCAAAATGGATCAACCTACATATGGTTGCCTAAAGGACTAGTTTCAAGCACATTAGCATTCAATTTATCACTGTCTTTCTAAAGTGTTGATCCCAAAAGAATTCCTTTTAAACCTGCTTCATGGTCCATTTCTCAGAGAAACTACTCTTACACACTCATTGTAGATTACTAAAGGATACAAAACAGAAAGTATCTACACCAAAGACTGAGTCTCAGTCATTAAACAAAGAGTTAAAATGAGATTATGAGGAGAATATGAACACTTGATATATAAAGATGTAAAACAGGGGGAAAAATCACAAAATAAAGACACCACAGTGCTATAGGTGTTCCCCATTCAGTTGATAACAAAGAACTCCTAGGCATTCACAGTACAGTAATGGAAATAAAAAGGTGGGTAGACTTATTGAAAGACAACTCCCCAGAATATAAAACAAAATGGAGACTATGAAAGGGAAAAAAGAGATACAATATAATAAGAGTTCTAGACATAATGGATAAGTGGAGAGGCAAATTTCTTTCTCAAAAGCAAACAGGGCTAGAAAAATAGCTCAGCGATCACAAATACCTGGTGCTCTTGCAGAGGACCCAGGTTCAATTCACAGTACGCATGCTGAGCAGCTCACAACTGTGTGTAACATTAGTCCAGGAGATCTGATGCCCTCTTCTGGCCTCCACAGTCATTGCATTCATGTAGTGCACATACAGATAACCAGGCACACATACATACACACAAATAAAAATTAAAAACAAAGAACACAAGAATCATTGTCAAAACTAAAAGCCAAGAGTTTATCAAAGCCTCGGCAATATGAATAAGGAAAAGCTACATAGTGTAAAACATTGAGAACAAACACGAAGTCACTGAAAACATCAAAAAAAAAAAGAAAACAAATAAATAAATCTCATTTATGCCAAGAGTTCAGTTTCCATCTGAAGAACACCTTTCAGTATTAACTGGTAATATTATTAATGTGGTCAACCTTCAAAACTAAAAAAAAAAATTTCATATAAAATTATAGAGAATCTCACAGTTAAAGAAGAAATGGATCTTGAATATTCCCCAGTGACCCACATGCTTGGCCAGCAGCCTGGAACACTATGGGAGGGCTATTAAATATTAAGAAGTTGGGAACAGTAAGATGAAGTTCAGCATCTATGGAGATGTTCTTGAAGAAGTCACTGAGATCCAGCTTCCCCTTTCCCTCCCTTTCCTCCTCCTCCCTTCTTCATTCCCTTTCTCCTTCCCTGCCTCTCTTCTTTTCTTCTCCCCACTCTTTTCCTCTTCTAGTTCCCAGGAGACAACCAGTGATTCCCTTTACCACAGGATGCTGCCTGGATTGAAACCTCTACAAACCAGGTTGCTTTTGGTTTCCTGGTTGTATTTGGCTAGCTTGACACAGTTGCAGAAAAGTGAGTAGCACGGTCAATACCATTTTCTTTTATATATCTTCCAAAAGGAAGCTGCTAGTACAAAAATATTCCATTAGAATAGAGTTGGAGAATAGTAAAGATGGTACTCTAAAGGTCAAGAAAGAGGTTAACAACTGGGCCAAGATGGGAGCCAAGGATCTGAGTGAGTACCGTTTGCTGGTGGTCCAGGCCTATAACTCATGATGCTCAGGAGGAAGAAGGTTAACTGTGTGAGTTCAAGGATGACTTAGAAACGTGAGCAAGACTGTCACTTAATGTTAACATTATCACAAGAACTGGAGATTGCTTCATGGCAGTGGGTGGGAGATAGAAAAGCAGACTATGCTGAGAGGTTTCTCAATGTATTTTTCTGTAGCACTTCAAGTTTTCCAGCTCTGATGCCAAGTCTTAGGGATGCATGCACATATTAGTCCAATGAATAATATAAGTAATGAAAGACAATTACACGAGCAGAATTACTTTATTTGGCCAGGCGTGGTGTTGGCGCCCGGCTTTAATCCTAGCCCTTGGGAAGCAGAGGCAGGCGGATTTCTGAGTTCGAGGCTGACCTGGTCTACAGAGTGAGTTCCAGGACAGCCCAGGCTACACAGAGAAACCTGTCTCAAAGAAAAAAAAAAGAAAAAAAAAGGATTACTTTATTTGGCTCACTCATAATTTATTTTTAAAAAAGTGCACCCTAGATACTGACTGAATCATAAGCCACTACCTAAAACTGTTAAATGGGAGAAGAGGGTGGGACTGGTCTAAACTTCTTCTCTACAAGTATATAATGTGATCACTTTTAAAGTAGAACATGTATGATATTTAGAAATATAAGAAATTGTCCATCCATTTTGCCTAAGAATTTCATGAATTGATTGTTTCTAATGGCTGAATAGTAGTCCATTGTGTAGTTATACCACAGTTTTTGCATCCATTCTTCTGTTGAGGGATACCTGGGTTCTTTCCAGCTTCTGGCTATTATAAATAGGGCTGCTATGAACATAGTGGAGCATATATCCATATTACATGCTGGGGAATCCTCTGAGTATATGCCCAGAGTGAGGTAACCCAGTCTCAAAAGATCAATCATAGTATGCACTCACTAATAAGTGGATATTAGCCTGGAAAACTGGAATACCCAAAACATAATGCACACATCAAATGAGGTACAAGAAGAATGGAGGAGTGGCCCCTGGTTCTGGAAAGACTCAGTGTAGCAGTATAAGGCAAAACCAGAATGGGGAAGTGGGAAGGGGTGGGCGGGAGAACAGGGGGAGGGAAGGGGGCTTACGTGACTTTCAGGGAGTGGGGAACCAGAAAAGGGGAAATCATTTGAAATGTAAATAAAAAATATATCAAATAAAATAAATAAATAAATAAAAGAAATAGGAAACTGAAAAAAAGAAATATAAGAAATTGTCAAAAGAATGAATGAAAATATTCTTCTGAGTTTGCCTCTGGGAGCAGAGGTTAAGGTGAGAGGGAAGGAACTTCAATGTTATTATTACAAACTTTGCAGTATTTTTTGTATCTATAAATGATGTGTGTGTTTACAATATATTGACTAATGCTTATTTTCAAAAAGAAAGAATTTCCCCCTTTGTAACCCTGACATAGCCTCCATAACTTAAGATCCGGAGATTTATTTCCAAAACTATAGCAAACAGTAGTTTAATGTTTATCATGTTAGTCTTCAGACACTTTACAGGAGAACACAGATTCTCCCCTAGGTTGTTTTCTGTGGAGACTGAAGTATTGCAGCTTAATTGATGACACATTATGTGTTGTTCTCTTTCTTTCCTTGGTTGCTTTATTTCTGTCCTCAGTAGAGTACCTTCCAGAATTTAGAATTATTATTTAGGTGTAGGCTGGCTTATTCATAGCCCTACCATCTTCTGTATATTATTATCCTTTAAAATAATCCAGTAACTTCATTAGAAGTTAATGCTTTTAACACATAACAATACTTTACAGTGCAGCACAGTTTTTCCCACATATACGATTTTCAAGTCAACCACCCTGTGAAAGGGTTTGGATATGCTTAATAATTTTGTGGATTAAAAACTTTATCTCTTTTAAAGTAGAGCTTATTAAAGTTGCTTAACCATTAAAAATAAAGAAAAATATATTTGGTTCTAAAATTATTCTCAGGAGACATTGGATATCTTTGCCAAAGTGTATTACATCACTCAAAATTAATAACTGTACTTTCATACAGGACTTGAATAAAAATGGTGACCACCACCAAGGCCCAAGAACATTCATTCAGGATGACAACCATCTGTCAGTGACCTTCAAGTCAAAAGTGCCTGCTGTCCTACTCCCAGTCTATCTCTGATACACCTAGGAGACGGGAGTCTTCAACATTAACCATCCATTTCAACATAGACAAGAAGATAAAATGATATATTCAAACTTATTGCTTTCTTTCCAATATGCATTATTACAAAGTAACCATTAACTTTCCTAATTCTTTGGATAATCAAAGTGATATGTTATATATGGATGGTTCTAGAATAAAGACTTTGATTTTAGCTCCAGTCTTCATCTGTGTTCTCTAGAACCAGGTGTTCTTTGTTGTTGTTGTTGTTGTTGTTATATTGTCACTACTACTACCACTACTACTACTATTACTACTACTACTATGTTAATACAAAGTAGTGAACCAAAGCTTTCTAGCCTCACCTTAACCCAATAATTCCACCTGGATATGGGATAGTGCCATCCTAGAGGTCATATCATAGATTTTTAAATTGCACTGGGCAAGCCCTGCTCTCAGCAGGCCCGGCTATTCCCACTGCCTTCTGACAACTGACTGAGGATACAGATTTAAGCCTTTGATATTCCTAGGCAAAGAGTCTGTGCTTTGACATTTGCATTTATCTCATTATGTTTGATTGGCATATTGAGATCCATAAGCTTGTGGTTAATATATTGCCAAGGATTCTTAATTAAGCTGGTTGTGCAAAAAAGGCATCAGAGTCTCCAGAGAAATGTATAATCTTTGCCAGTCATTCACTTTGAATTTGCCTTGCTGCCCTAGTGGCATAGCAGCCTGCTGTGCTACAGAGAGTGTTGGGGGCTTGACATAACAACCAAAGGCTTTTATAACCAGCTCTGCCATTTGAGTTTGGAGGAAAGGGAGACTGTTACAATAGAGACGAGAGATGAGCAGAATATCAAAGTCCATATTCCCCATAGACAAATAAGACAGAAGAACAAAGAACACGGCAGGAGAAGCTGTCAGTTGTCATACCCCAAAGAATTATTAAACATTAATATAGTTATTGCCTATTTACTCTTCTCCTATTAGCCTTTCAGAAAATTAATAGTTTGAAGATGTGACAAAAATAAACAAACTAAAAATATATAAGAAAACAAATCACAGCTGAGTTGCCGTTACCTACAAACCCTCCCCAGTTCCTGATGGGAAGTTGTTGTAAGAAAATGAAGCATCAGTAGCACCTTGAACTAGAAGGCAATGGAAATCACCAAGCTCACCACAAGTTTGGGATATCTGTGTTTTACAAAGCGTCTGGCTGCTGTGTTTCAGTTAAGTTTCTGAACTACCTTTGCAGGGGAGTCTCTTAGAAGACACGGTCAATTGAGGGGTTCAGAGCAAGGCAATGGCAACTCGTAAACACAAGGGTGGTGCTATCTAATGACTCTTCCACATTCTCTACTCTTGGATGCCATTGGGTTGTCATGCTCTGTGTGGCAAATGCCCAAAGCATCCAGAACATAGCAGATACCTTTAGGAATTCCCTTTGGTAACCAACATTCCTATGGTAGAGGCACAATGCATGTCTATGCACTCAAGACTTGAGATGATCCCTGCTTCACACTCTGCACCATGACCCCAAGCCTTAAGACAACATGAGTTTTGTTGACGGTATATACCATGTATTTATCTCTTTCTTAGCTTCTGTTTCCATCCTGTTCAAGATTCCCACAGACATCCCTTTATGGCCTGACTTTAACAGAATGCTGTTTAAATGTGGGCCATGCAATGTTGCTGTCCTGCTGGAAATGATGTTGTTCTGTTCTCCCTAGACTCTGGCTATCAAATGATCCTGCCCTTAGTTCTGTTCCAAACCTCTACATGCTGCTTCCCTGGTGCATGACAGCTGAGAAATCTCTATTCTGCTGTGCCCACTGAGAGTCCATTAATACTGAAATTTTATTGTAGGCTGTAGTCCAAGAAAGGTTTGGTAACATTTTCTCTAGGTCATATGCATGCGCTAAATATTCCTATACATGCAACCCTGCACAGTAATAGTTCTACCAGGAGACATTTGAGTCCATGCTAAAGCATATGTATTTATGTCTTTTGATCTGTCAATTCCTAATTATTTTTCATTTGCTATTCTCTTGACATAGCTAACCTTTGCCAAACAACTGCAGAGCTATGTCCTCATCCCAGAATCTACTTGCTGATTTTATTCATTTTTGTTTGTTTGTTTGTTTGTTTGTTTGTTTAAAGAAGCAAAGACATGGGTAAAAGGCCATGGGACAGAGGTTTAGGTCAGCTCTATTTTGTCCACACTTGATGCCAACCATACCTGCATGTACTTGGCTAAGTAAGGAGTTTCTGTTGTGATTTGGAATGCCATAAATAAAACAACTGCAATTCAGCCATCTCTTAGACTGCTGACCTTCCCCTTCCCAATATTTACTGATAAATGTAAGGACAGCCAAATACCAATAGGGACAGTTGTGTATACTTGACAAATTAATTTTTTTTTGGTCAGAAAAAGTCAGAGACTGCATTGACTTGATCTTAGTTTTGTTCAGTGTCTCCTCCAGTAGATTTTTATGCCAGTCATCTCAGATGCCAGTCATCCTGTCAGAAAGGGTGAAGATCACATGGAAATTCTAAGACCTATAAGACTCCCTTTCTTCTAATGCCACTGACAAGCCTTACCTTCTGTGTGCTGATACAAACATTTTGTAGTGAGAGGTGGCAGGAAAGGAGATGCTTCATCGTTATCCACCATAGTTTATTGCCTTGTCATTGTATGTGGATAAAATACATCCAAGAGCTGTTTCATAAGCTCACACTGAAGCAAGACCATGTGGAACACAGAATCCTGCTCTCAGGAAGTTTACGCGCCTTTGCATAGTTTAGAAATAACAGAAGAAATCCTTCCCTAGTCTCTTTGACTCCTATATAACCAACAAACGTTTTTCTCCCTGCTGGCTTACAAACACACTTAAGTGCACTCAGCCTTCTAAAGCCTTGAGTTCCACATCAATAAATTCAACCAAGAGCAAATGGAAAAGGAAATAGTTGCTGAACATACGCACCATACTATTTTTCATGTCATTTTCCCCAAACAATACAACAAATATTCACATGGTGTTTGCATTTTTAAGCATTATAAATAAACTGCAGATGACTTGAAGTGTGTGAGGGGATGTGGTTATACTATAAGCAAATGCTAAGGCATTTTATGTAAGGGACAAACTTGAGTATCCATCAAGTTTGGTACTCAGAGGTCTTCACGATTCTCGTAGCTGATGAAGTTTGCCCTGGGTCTTGTAGGAGGCAGGAATATGGCCGCCATAGTATGACTCTGAGCCTACAACTGAAAATTCCATAGCATTATTAAAGTGAACTGGGATACACTTTTCAGAAAACAATTCTTTTTCTAAAACTTTATAACACTTTATTCACATGGTGTTTGCATTTTTAAGCAAACCACATGAACATTTAACTTTCATTAAAATAGTATAAACATGATTGTGGAATCACACAATCATGAATAAGGTTATTATTCATTGTCCAGAAAAAAAAGTTATCAATGTTTTGTGTAACTTTGCATAAATATAACCTTACACACAAAATATGAATAAAAATGAGTACATAGTTTAAATCTGCTTTTTTTTTTAACCTGAGCCCTTTCCGTCTCACTGAAAGTATAATATTTATATAATGTTTCATTATTGTATCAGGCAATTATTTTTTAAACATTCTCTTACTATAAAGTAATATATGACGTATGGACTATACTATGCTAAAACGAATGTTTTTTGGTGTAGTCAGCCTGACCGCAGACGGCCATGGAAGCTGAGCTGTCGGACACTGGGGCATGCTTCCAGATTTCCACTCTTTGCTTTGTGGCATGTTTCCTTTGGCAAAATAACCTTTCGAGTTCCTTCTGATCCTCATTAATTTCCATTCAGATTCACATCTCTTCCCTGACCCCCAGAGCTAAAGAATACAACCAGTGACAGGCTGCTATGTGGTCCCAGTGCTAACCCAGCCCATGAGAATATCTTCTAAGGCCCTTCACCAGCATTCCCAGGACTCCTGGAGTGTGCATGTGTAGAATATGGGAAGCCACACTGTCCGCCATGCAGGCAATATGCCTGCAGTAAGTAGAAAATAGCAATTGGTATTGGGTGGGGTGCTACACACCTTTAACACTAGCATCCGGGAGGGAAAGACAGGATGGTCTCTGAGTTTAAGGGCAGCCTCATCTACAAAGCACATCAATTGCAATATTTGGTTTCCAAAGAAGCTACATTTGAAGTAAGTTTTATGCGAAACACTTATTTTGGTTCAAATTAGTTATAAACATTTTTTGAATCTTTTGAACAAAACAACAACAAAAAACATTTGAATATATAATTCCAAATTTCTCTACTGTGTATGGAGGTAGAAATTCTTACACACAGTCAGAATTTTGTTGAGTAGAGTGTGGTTCAGGCAGTGGTTGGGAATATATCTATAGTATAGAACTTATGAGTCTAAGGACTGAAGCCAATTCTCTTTAAGGAAAAGTGGTTGTGTAAAGTTGTGGTAGTGTGGGCATCGAGCAAGCCTGCTTTATACAGAGATGGGGTGAGGAAGCCTCTCAGTAGTTGCTGTGGTAAGAAGATGACATGTGTAGAACGTAGACCCCTCTTCCCCCTCCCCCTTCTTCCCCTCCTCCCTCTCCCCCTCCCCTCTTTCCCCCTCCCCCTTCTCCCCCCTCTCTCCCCTCTCCCCTCCTCCCCCTCCCCTCTCTCCCCTCTCTTCTCTCTCCCCTCTCTACCCTCTCCCCTCTCTCCTCTCTCCCCTCTCTACCCTCTCCCCTCTCTCCCTTTTCCCCTCTCTCCACTCTCTCCCCTCTCCCCTCTCTCCCCTCTCCCCTCTCTACCCTCTCCCTTCTCCCCCCTATCCCCCTCCCCTCTTCTCCCTCCCCTCCCTCCCCTCTCTCTCCCTCTCTCCCCTCTCCCTCTCTCCCCTCTCCTCTCTCTCCCCTCTCCCCTCTCTCCCCTCTTCCCCTCCCCCTCTCCCCTCTCTCCCCTCTCTCCTTTCTCTCCCCTCTCTCCCCTCTCTCCCCTCTCTCCCCTCTCTCCCCTCTCTCCCCTCTCTCCCCTCTCTCCCCTCTCCCTGTCCCCTCTCTCCTCTCCCCCTCCCTCTCCCCTCCCCTCTTCTCTCTCTCTCTCTCTCTCTCTCTCTTTCTCTCTGGAAAAACAAATCCCTAGGAAGGAAAGCAATGGAAGTAAGTATCCATCCAGCACCTCTATAGCATGTTCTGAGAAGCAGGCTGTTTTTGAGGCTGCATAATGGCACAATACCCCAAAAATGGATTGTTTCCATCCCTTCCCAGTCTCAGGTGAGCGATACTGTACATCTTCTATTGATCAAAGCATCCTCCTTCCAATTCTGAGGATAAAACATTGACTTTATGGCAGTTATATTACTATTAAGCATGAATTGACCACCACCTTTTTCGCTTTATATAAAATACAATCAAAGTGTAAGCATTCTTCTCCAAGTTGACATTCAAACTGAGGGATGGTGCTGTGAGAGGAGTTGTTTACTTTTATTATGCTATGACATGGACCTGTCATGGACCAGCCATGGATTCATCATTTCTCTTACCCATCCTTGCCTGCGCTTGAAGACATTGCATGCATTTGTCCTTAGCCAGCCAGCACTACATTAAGCTCTGTCGGGAGAGCCCGAGACAGAACCTGGAAGAAAGAGGCTCAGCTTTTCAGTGCCATGCTTCTTCTTCCAGTGCCTGGATCACAGCTGCCTGCAGCACTGGGAACATTCACCTTGCAGTGGCTTCTGCAGCTCCTCTCAGGGTGGCTTGCATTCAGCATCAGCTCTCCTAGAGTAGCTTCTATGAATTCCATGGGCACAACATGGGAGAGGGAGAGGGAGAGGCTTCTTTTGTTGTAAAATGCAGCGGGCCATAGTGGCGCCTTCTCTGGGTGCTCTGAACCTTCTTATGCTATGGACGAGCCCCTCCCACATTCCTCTATGGTAGATTCTACTCAGTTCTAGGCTGCCCCTATACCCAGTATTTCCTTAATGGGATGTAGAATCCCTTCCTAGCTAGAGTTCCTTGACTTCCCCGAGGTTGTTCTGTGCTATTTAATGCTAATAACCTTTCAATCAAGTTTCAAGGTAATAATATGGGTTTTCATTTTGAAGGTGATTATGGATTTTATGCTTGCTGTTTGTTAATGATATTAGTTTTCTCAAAGAATTTTCCTGGTTGGATCCCCCCCCCACTGTATTTTTTCTGTATAACTAACTTAGATTTACAGCATCCTTTATTTGGCTTTTGAAGGTTGATTCAGGTGTGTGTGTGTGTGTGTGTGTGTGTGTGTGTGTGTATGTATGTAGCTAGAACTCTGCCACTGAACTACATGTCCAGCTCCATCATTTGCACTAAATTTCCAGTGTTTAGTGCATTGAGGCTAGAAACCACCCTTGAAGAACAAGAAGGGTTTCCTTGTACATTTTCTATGTGTAATACTCTTGTATTTTTCAGGCCAAAGCATGTTAATATTTTTGATTTGTTTTTAACCATCGAGAAAGTTAATTCCTAAACATTTGGCATTTTCCAACTCTTTTAAAAATTATTAGCCTTTAACTTTTATGTTCCCTTTTTATCATAAAATATTGATGTTATTATTTGAAAATCTTGAGCTGCTATGACTCAACAAATGGGTTTTTTAAAAAAAAAAAAACTTTTATTCTTCTCTCATACATTATGTTCTGACCACAGTTTCTGGCCTCTTTATTAAATACATATGTCTTTTAAGTTGCTTGTTTTTCTGATGAATTTGGTCTTTTGTCCTTGTGAAGCATCAATGTGTTTTTGTCTAAAATCATATCTGCTATTACTAACATAACTACAAAAGTTTTCTACAGGTTAATGTTTTCCAAGAATATATTTTTAATTCATTCAACTTAAACTATTCCCTACCCTTAAGATTTAGACTGTCCTTAAATTTAAAAATTCATTGAGAAAAGTTTTACCTTTCTAATTTGATATATCTCTATTTTGTTTATGCAAATAGTGACAATTGAGGGTTTAAATCTATTGTGTATTTGTTCTTTTGATAAATGCTCAGTCTTCTGTTATTTCTTTAGTGATAAATACATTTAGCAATATTCCTGTTTTTTCTATTCTGTGTCTGCCTGGGTCTGTTCTTTCAGTAGTTAGCCTAGGAATTAAAGTATTCATTGTACAGATTTAAACAAAAACACCTCAAAGCTTTTTCTTTTTTTCTATTTTTTTTATTCAATTTATTTTTATTTACATTTCAAATGATTTCCCCTTTTCTGGCTCCCCACTCCCCGAAAGTCCCATAAGCCCTCTTCCCTCCCCCTGTTCTCCCATCTACCCATTCCCACTTCCCTGTTCTGGTATTGCCCTATACTGCTGCACTGAGCCTTTCCATAACTAGGGGCTACTCCTCTGTTCTTCTTGGACATCATTTGATATGTTGATTATGTCTTAGGTATTCCAAGTTTCTAGGCTAATATCCACTTATCAGTGAGTGCATACCATGATTGATCTTTTGAGACTGGGTTACCTCACTTAGTATAATGTTCTCCAGCTCCATCCATTTGTCTAAGAATTTCATGAATTCATTGTTTCTAATGGCTGAATAGTAAGTACTCCATTGTGTATATATACCACATTTTTTGTATCCATTCCTCTGTTGAGGGACACCTGAATTTTTTCCAGCTTCTGGCTATTATAAATAGGGTTGCTATGAACATAATGGAGCATGTATCCTTATTACATGCTGGGGAATCCTCTGGGTATATGCCCAGGAGTGGTATAGCAGGGTCCTCCGGAAGTGACATGCCCAGTTTTCTGAGGAACCACCAGACTTATTTCCAATGTGGTTGTACCAATTTGCATTCCCACCAACAGTGGAAGAGTGTTCCTCTTTATTCACATCATCTCCAGCACCTCCAGTCTCCTGAGTTTTTAATCTTAGTCATTCTGACTGGTGTAAGGTGAAATCTCAGGGTTAAAAACTGCATGGTATTGGTACAGTGACAGGCAGGCAGATCAATGGAATAGGATTGAAGATGCAGAAATGAACCCACACACCTATGGCCAATTGATCTTTGACAAAGGGACTGAAAACATCCAGTGGAAAAAACATAGCTTTTTCAACAAATGGTGCTGGTTCAACTGGAGGTCAGCATGCAGAAGAATTTGAATTGGTCCATCCTCATCTCCTTGTACTAAGCTCAACCCCAAATGGATCAAGGACCTCCACATAAAGCTAGACACTCTGAAGCTAATAGAAAAGAAACTGGGGAAGACCCTTGAGGTCATGGGTACAGGGGCAAAGTTCCTGAACGGAACACCAATAGCTTATGCTCTAAGATCAAGAATTGACAAATGGGACCTCATAAAATTACAAAGTTTCTGTAAGACAAAGGACAGCATCAAGAGGACAAATCAGCAACCAACAAATGGTTGGTTGGGAAAAGATCTTTGCCAATCCTACATCACACAGAGGGCTAATATCCAATATATACAAAGAACTCAAGAAGTTAGATCCCAGAAAACCAAATAACCCTATTAAAAAATGGAGTACATAGCTAAATAAAGAATTTTCACCTGAAGAATTTCAGATGGCTGAGAAGCATCTTAAAAAATGCTCAATATCACTAGTCATTAGGAAAATTAAAATCAAAGCTTTCTAAAAACACTAGCTTTGACTCGCTTTTCTTCTTGACTCATTTTTTACACTTTTCCAGGTATATTTGCTCATAACATTAAGAACCATTAAGAAAAATTATAAATGTTCTGTATGACAAATGTTTGTATTTACATAAGCATCCTTTTTCTTAATTCCATTCTTGATCTCATTGCTTCCAAATGTAAATACTTTCATTCTTCTTAAATGTCTTTGGAAGGAGACGTTAATTTCCCTTTACACAGAAATCACAGATGCTTTATAATGTCTACATAGGCAGGCCACCTTCAATCACTTTGTGTCATCATCGCATTGGCTCTTTTATGCCTACCTATCTTCAACAAAGTGGTGAGCTTCTGTTGTTCAGTGTTGTCTGTGAATTTCTTAAAGCCAGGGACAAACTGTGACATATCAAGAATATCTGATAATTGAGAATAGCCTCAGACCTGGGGGAATATAAAGGTAAGTATTTATCTCCTGCCACAAAGCTCTAGATATTTCTAGCTTCTTTATATTATCCTACTTTACTGATCCAGTAGTTTGGGCAAGACCAAGATAGCTTTAGTTGGAGGTTGCCTTAACCTCGGGGAATGGCCCTTTCAGATTTTGGTTGAATGTGGGAAAGATTCTCTAAAAATGCAAGACAAAATTTTGAAGGGGGTGAAGAGAGAGATAGATATTAAAATTTTGTATCTAACTTCACTTCTGTTTTTCTTGTCACAAAGGTTCACAAATGGCACTCCCATAACTTCAGTACAAAAAATAGCATTAGTGCTGTTACCCTCTGTATTTGTTATGCTAATTTTCTAGGTTTTGAATTTCCAAAACAATTTCCCAAAATATATGGAATATTATCAAAAACATACACATACACAAATGATATTAACAAAAACATACATACATGTACATGAATATGTACATACACTCACTCCCAAGCACACACATACTCACACATGCATACACATAGACACATACATACATGTACATGAACACACATGCTCACATACTCGCACATGCATACACACATACATGTACATAAACACACATAAACACATGCACACAAACAAGAACAAAGACACACATGAATACAAACATTTCTACCATGTTTTTAAAAATATTGTTAGCAAGAGACAGCAATCCAAGTAATTTTATGCCCCCACACTCTACACTCTATTCAAAGAACTTAAGACACTGAAATCACACGGGTTGACTTGCTTATCCCAGTCCAGAATGAGCCAGTGACTCTGTGTGAATGTCCCTGTGAAGAACAACCCTCGTGGTGTGGGTTGGTATGAAGTCCAGGTGATAGACATCAAGAATAACACCAGGTTCACTTATTTACAGATCTAAAGATATCTCATTTGATTAGATTTGTGTATAATGAAGTTTACATTCATTAACTAAGGTTAGGTGATAACTAAACTGGATAAATAGTGAAGAAGTTCATGAAAACATCAAAATGATAGGTGTAAATATACCACATTTATTGTATCCATTCTTCTGTTGAAGGACACCTGGGTTCTTTCCAGCTTCTGGCTACTACAAATAGGGCTGCTATGAACATAGTGGAGCATGCATCCTTATTGCATGCTGAAGAATCCTCTGGGTATATGCCCAGGAGTGGTATAGGAGGGTCCTCAGGAAGTGTCATGCCCAGTTTTCTGAGGAACCGCCAGACTGATTTCCAAAGTGGTTGCACCATCCTGCAATCCCACCAGCAGTGGAGGAGTATTCCTCTTTCTCCACATCCTCGCCAACACCTGCTGTCTCCTGAGTTTTTTACCTTAGCCATTCTGACTGGTGTGAGGTTTTGATTTGCATTTCCGTGATGATTAATGATGTTGAACATTTCTTAAGGTGCTTCTCAGCCCTCCGAAGTTCTTCATGTGAAAATTCTTTGTTTAGCTCCGTACCCCACTTTTTAATGGGGTTATTTGGTTCTCTGGGTTTATTCGTTAGTTGGTGGGAATTTCATGATCTTTCAAACATACTGCTCCAAGCTAAAATGTCCTGCCCTCTTCCTCCCAATATTTTAACTCAGCATCCAATTTCCTATCCCACTGACCTATTAAAGCATGTCTATCTATCATTCCCTCAACTTTAGGGAAGAGGTGACGAGCAACAGCAATCCTGTTTTTTATGTTTTGAGTTAAATCTTTTTTTTTTATTTTTTTATTCAATATATTTTATATTTACATTTCAAATGATTTTCCCTTTCTAGACCCCCACTCCCCAAAAGTCCCATGAGCCCTGTTCCCTCCCCCTATTTTCCCACCCAACCCTTCCCACTTCCCTGTTCTGGTTTTGCCCTATACTGCTTCACTGAGTCTTTCCAGAACGAGGGGCCAATCCTCCGTTCTTCCTGTAAACATTTGATGTGTGGATTATGTTTTGGGTATTCCAGTTTTCTAGGTTAATATCCACTTATTAGTGAGTGCATACCATGATTGATCTTTTGAGACTGGGTTACCTCACTTAATATGATGTTCTCCAGCTCCATCCATTTGCCTAAGAATTTCATGAATTCATTGTTTCTAATGGCTGAATAGTACTCCATTGTGTATATATACACATTTTTTTTGGTTTTTTTTTTTTTTGGTTTTTTTTTGTTTAAAATTTTTTATTCGATATATTTTTTATTTACATTTCAAATGATTTCCCCTTTTCTAGCCCCCCCACTCCCCGAAAGTCCCATAAGCCCCCTTCTCTCCCCCGTCCTCCTACCCACCCCTTCTCACTTCCCTGTTCTGGTTTTGCTGAATACTGCTTCATTGAGTCTTTCCAGAACAAGGGGCCACTCTTCCTTTCTTCTTGTACCTCATTTGATGTGTAGATTATGTTTTGGGTATTCCAGTTTTCTAGGTTAATATCCACTTATTAGTGAGTGCATTCCATGATTCATCTTTTGAGTCTGGGTTACCTCACTTAGTATGATGTTCTCTAGCTCCATCCATTTGCCTAAGAATTTCATGAATTCATTGTTTCTAATGGCTGAATAGTACTCCATTGTGTAGATATACCACATTTTTTGCATCCACTCTTCTGTTGAGGGATACCTGGGTTCTTTCCAGCTTCTGGCAATTATAAATAGGGCTGCTATGAGCATAGTGGAACATGTATCTTTATTACACGCTGGGGAATCTTCTAGGTATATGCCCAGGAGTGGTATAGCAGGATCTTCTGGAAGTGAGGTGCCCAGTTTTCGGAGGAACCGCCAGACTGCTTTCCAGAGTGGTTGTACCAATTTGCAACCCCACCAGCAGTGGAGGAGTATTCCTCTTTCTCCACATCCTCGCCAACACCTGCTGTCTTCTGAATTTTTGATCTTAGCCATTCTGACTGGTGTAAGGTGAAATCTCAGGGTTGTTTTGATTTGCATTTCCCTAATGATTAATGAAGTTGAGCATTTTTTAAAATGCTTCTCCGCCATCCCAAGTTCTTCAGGTGAAAATTCTTTGTTTAATTCTGCACTCCATTTTTTAATAGGGTTATTTGGTTTTCTGGAGTCTAACTTCTTGAGTTCTTTATATATATTGGATATTAGCCCTTTATCTAATGTAGGGTTGGTGAAGATCTTTTCCCAATTTGTTGGTTGCCGATCTGTCCTTTTGATGGTGTCCTTTGCCTTACAGAAACTTTGTGATTTTATGAGATCCCATTTGTCAATTCTTGATCTTAGAGCATAAGTTATTGGTGATCTGTTCAGAAACTTTCCCCCTGTACCGATGTCCTCAACGGTCTTCCCCAGTTTCCTTTCTATTAGCTTCATAGTGTCTGGATTTATGTGGAGGTCCTTGATCCATTTGGAGTTGAGCTTAGTACAAGGAGACAAGGATGGATCAATTCCCATTCTTCTGCATGCTGACCTCCAGTTGAACCAGCACCATTTGTTGAAAAGGCTTTCTTTTTTCCACTGGATGTTTTCAACCCCTTTGTCGAGGATCAAGTGGCCATAGGTGTGTGGGTTCATTTCTGGATCTTCAATCCTGTTCCATTGATCCTCCTGCCTGTCACTGTACCAATACCATGCAGTTTTTAACACTATTGCTCTGTGGAATTGCTTGAGGTCAGGGATACTGATACCCCCAGAATTTCTTTTTTTTTTTTTTTGAGTTAATTCTTTGTTGGCTTTCTATGCCAGCCGTAAAAGAAAGCTAACTGTGAATAATAGAAATTTATAAATATGCCTAAGATCCTTCAGAAGTAACACAGACATAAATGTAGACTATCAAACACACTAACCACAAAGCACAATGGGAAGGTGGTTAAATGTTTAAAGGCCTTTGTCTTATAATGATTTTCTAAAGAGAATCAACAACAGGAATAATTCACCCAGAGTAAGCCAGATTTTTATGAGATTTTTGAGAATGATTTAAAAGTCAAATAAGATTTAGATAAGGCTCTGAGACTTTAAAATTATGATGGACAACTTTTAATGTCGCTCTAAATGCAATGTAAAAAGTTGTTTTAACTTCAAAGAACATGTTAAAATTTCATTTTGAAGGCATTATATGAACATGGAAGGACATTCTGATACTTTCAAAAGTAGTAAGAAATAAAATTTATACCAGAAGCTGTTCTGATTGCTGTTGATAGAAATTTAGCATGGGAACAACATATAACGAGCACAATGCTATTTTTTGCCTTTATTGCCTCTTTCCCCATCAGACATCATGTGAATTAGAATTAAGTCCTCTACAAGCCAATTCAGTGGGACGCGCATGATGATTACTTCTCTGAAGCTGAATACCAACTGCTGGTTTCCTAATTTATACAAAATTTCATAGCAGAGGAAGAAACTGAGAAAGGGAATCCATTAGAGAATGAAAGTGTGCACCATGTATTCAAAGGGTAACCATCCCTAACCACACCATAAACTCTTCTTATTTAGTTTTCATTTTATTAACTCTGTCATAATTAACAGCCTCAGAGATGAGGACAGAAACTATGGTGGCAAATAGACACAAGAACTCAGCACTCAGAGGCATAAACACCCAGTCAGTGCTAAGAACCCAAGGCTCTAGTGTGTTCTATGGATAGTGTTGTCAGTAAAGGGAATATCTAAACATCTGGTGAAGGTTTGATACTATAAACCCTAGACATTTCCTAAGCACACCCTCATGGACATGTATATAACATTACATAAGCACTAAGGTACATATGTTTTTATATACTAAACATAATTGGCATTTATTTTATCATGTAAAATATTGGGCAATTTCAGAATAATCCTTTTCCAAAAGCCAGTAATTCCTCACATAACTGAACACATATCCAATAATACTTGCACACATGTTTATGACAGCAACATTCATGAAATGAATTAGCTCAAGAAACTATTGACTGTTAAAAAGATGATGCAATATAGCATACCCATACAACTGTCTATTATGTGGTAACAAAAGTGATTTGGGTCCTTGATATATGACCTAACATAAAGGAATCTTAATAATATTGAGATAAGTAAAATATGTTAATCAAAGTATGTTTTTGAATGTTGCTGTCTATGAGAAATGTCGAGAGCTGAAAAAGTTAAGGAGGGTAAGGACCTAGTGATTCTAGTCACTGGGGAGTGTTTTTCTGAAGGACCTGGAGTAATAACATCCTGGAACTAAGCAGTAATAGTGCTTCTATAACTTAAAGAATATGCTAAATGCATTTAATAAATGAAAAATTGTAAAAGTCAAACCTCAGGACATCTGAATTATCTCTATAAATTATTATAAAATATGTTACCATGGTTACATTAGAATAATATGAATTTCTGAATTCACAACATGCACCATTAGAAACAGAGCATTGCTAAAGACATGCCAAGAGCAAAATTAAGGCAATTGGTTGTTCACTCATTCTAGACACAATTAACTTTTAAGAATGAATAGTTAATTGTCACAAAAAATTCATCTGATCAAATTACCATTCATAGGCAAGTAATTTCCAATCTAGCTTAACATTTGATACTTACTTTAAGCAATTTTAAAATGTCATTTATTATCTTTACAAAGAAAGACCCTGCCCTTATGCTATCAAAAAGATAGTCACTAGAGCCAAAAATTATAGTAAATATATTCTTTTATTTGATGAAGTGATAATTTTCAGATACTTCATATATTTTATAATTTAAGAAGATTTAATTTAAACATGTATAGATATTACTCATGACTGAATTTGAATTGGACATGGTATGCAAGAAGAGAGTTGATGTTTAACTGATGTCCCTTTAACCATTTACTTGAGGCACTATAAAATACCTTCCAGTCTCTCAATACCTCTGTGTCTTATTGATCCAGACTGTACCATGAGCCTGCATTCCAAGATCTCTATGGTAAGCATGACAGATGTGCTACCCAAAGGGGGGATGATTAAGTATTCAGGGTTTAACTTGTAATTAAGAAATGAAAATCTGGTACACATCATAACTAAAAGAAAAGTCTTTTCAAATTACTTTAGTTCAAACTCCTCTGATTCAAAAAGCCTCCAGAAAGAGAAGTAGCAATATTGTGTTCAGTTTGAAGCTGCCAAGGAAGAGTTCTGAGGAAGGTACTAGAGTTGGTTGAATGTTAAAGTGATCACCGAGATCAGTGTGTAGGCGAACACAGGTAAGATCTTCATCTTCATTGCACTCTTTCCCATTCTTCCTGAGCATCGATTTAAAAGAAAATTTGAAATAGTTTAAATTTCAAGTAACAATAATTAAGAGAATCCCTTTCCTATTTGCCAATTAGTAGTTTTAAGACCATCAGAAAACAAAACCAACCAGCAAATAGATAAAACACTGGTAAAACAGCTCAGTGGGTAAAGTGCTTGCATCCTAGTCATGAGGACCTGAATTGGACCCCCCAAAACCCATGTAGAATACCAATGCTGTAGTGTGCACTTGCCGTATTGGGGTGGTAGTCCCAGAATTCCTGGAACTCATTGGTCAGCCAGTCTAGTCTAAATGGGGGCTAGACAGTGCTTCCAAGGTGACATTTGATGTCCTCTGTTCCCTCTGTCCTCTGAACACATGAACACACATATGTTCATATTCACTTGCATATACATTTGTATCTACATAAAATCCACATACATATAAACACAGGCGTATAACTAAAAATAACTATATTTCACCATGGATGAGGGAAAAACCGATTAGGCCTCACCCCTGCCAGAGGGACTCAAGTGTCCTCTGAAAGATAAATGGGTAAGCACAATGAGGTGTATCCTCTTAGCCCTGAAAAAGAAGAAAATTCTGACTTATGCAATTGCATGGAAGAAGCTTGAAAACATGGACAGTACATAAAATATGCTGGTTTTCTTACTTACAATATTTACTTGATAATACTGCCTACATTTCTATTTAGTTTGAGAGACCTAGACTAGCAAAATTCATAGAGCAGAAAGTAGAAAGATGTTTCCTCAGGCTTAGAATCCAGAGTGGAGTGCTGTTTCTAAGTGGGAATCCTGATTCAGTTAAGAGAGACAAAACTTGTGGAGATGCATGGTGATACAATTTGCAGAACAGTGTGAATATACTGCAGCATCAACAACTGGACACTGAGAGGTGGCAAACACCAAACTTTATGTCATGAACACTTTATTTCAGGAAAGAAATGGGATTTAACGTGGCTATCATGCATGGAAACTGCTAGTTCAAAAATAGTACTATCATGAAATAGAGCTCAAGACCTGCATTGAGTATCCTGGTACTCCCATTACCAGTCAGGAAACAGAAGACTTGAAACTATAGGCTGTGTACTGACATTTATACTATAAGATCTTATACTAGTCTGACAAGGCAGACAGAATAAGGTAACACTTTCTGGGTGGCTGATAAATTTTCTCATAATTCTGGACATCAGAAGGCCAAGATTAAGATGTGAGGAGGGTTGGTCTAGTGCCATCTTTCTTCCTTGCTTAAAGAGAGTTTCCATCTTTCTGCTTAACAGCCTGGCTTTTGTGTATGCAGACTTACAGTCTCTCTGTCTCTCTGTCTCTCTGTCTCTCTGTCTCTCTCTCTCTCTCTCTGTCTCTCTCTGTCTCTCTCTCTCTCTCTCTCTCTCTCTCTCTCTCTCTCTCTCTCTCTCTCTCTCTCTCTCTCTCTCTCTTGTAATGACTCCTGTCCTATTTGATTAGAGGTTTATCCTTAAGACTTTACTTAACATTAATTAGTCCCTTGAAAGCCTTGTGTCTAAATACAGTCACATTAAGGGTTACGGTTTCAACATAGGAATCTAGTCCATAAACTGCATAAACTTTTGCAAACCACTTCATAGCACCATCAGATGAGACAACTGCTGACCAAATTCTAAAAGTTTGTATGCAATCGATACGGCAAAATTCTCTTTAGATAATGAAGTAACCAGGATTGTACTGCCAAGGGAATAGAAATTTTAAATATAGCAAATTAGTTGACGATGAGGCATCTAGTGGTTCTCTGGGGGAACCACGAGCTCAATTATTCAATAAGAAAGCACAGAGTATTGCACCTTTGCACAGTGCCTCATCCATCAGATGAGATAATTGCGTCTTCATCCATCACTTGGTACAGTAGAAATAAAATTGTTATAACAGAACATCAATGTGGACCACTTTTACACAAAATACTTCATTTCAATAAATGTCTTATCTGCCATAATGATTTCATCTTGAGATGTAATAATGTTATCTATGGTCCACTTGCTAGTCTGCTTATATGTTTCCTTAATAAGTTTAAGAATGCTTGATTGGGTCAGAGAAAGCTTCTGTAGGCTTCTATAGACTGTAGAAGGCATGGTACACAATCTCTGGCTTTATGTGCTGGAGTTTTCAAAAAATGGTTGGTTTTGTTCCTATTGTTTTGTTTTGCTGGTCACCTTGTATCTTTTCTGACCCATGTTGACCTGAGACCCACAGACATTAACATACTCTTGCTCCTTTCTTAGCATCTGTCAAGTTATTGGTTTTGGTGCTTAAAGAACTTTAAGTTAGAATTCACTTAATCCTGTGATAATATCCTAAAAATAAGAAATTCTAATTTGTTTATATTAAGCCTGGCCAGTGAAATGGTACAAAAAATAAGGGTGCTTACTACAAAGGCGAAATTAGATCCCATAGTAAAAGGATTTAAAATGACTTCTGCAAGCCGTCCTCTGACCTACACACACACACACACACACACACACACACACACACATACAATGTCAAAAATAAATAAAGCAAACCTTTGTATATTTACTTATGGGAAATAGCATTATATAGGACATGTTACATGTTATAAGTCAGAACTGACTTCTTACTCCAAAGCAATCTGAAACGCTTCATTCTGAAGAATGGTAAACTCTCTTTGTGGATTTATCTTACTTACTTAATGAACAAGGTGAATAGGTATTATCTAAAATAGACTTCTTTCTTTTATCAAAATTCCAACTATTGCTGGAATGAAATTATTGCTAATTCATTCAGTTTTTCATGTTGGAAACTCCTCTTACCACAGATACCTAATAATATACTTACATTACAATGGCAAGTAAATGAAAGTATTTAAGAAATGGTAATAATTATAATAAAATAATTATTGCATTTATATTTCATTTATTGTTCTGGAGTGATTAAGATTCAAATAAAAGTAATTTCCATATAAAATGGATGTAATCTCCATTTTCAAAGAGATATCAACAACTGTTGAATACTAACAATGTGCAAATCTTATAAACTATTCTTTCTTTTCTTTTTTGCTTCTGAAACAATATTTCCTTAGTTAGCCCTGTCTGTCCTGGAACTTGCTTTTCATACCAGTCTGGCCTGTATCACAGAAATCAATCTTGTTTTACCTCTGCCTCCCAAATGTTGGGATAAAGGTGTGTGCCATTGCTAGGAGCCATCCTCACTTAGAACTCAATGCCAAGAACTCTCCATACCAGGAGCCATCCCCACCAGGCTCGCAATGCCAGGAGACCTCGATACCAGGAGTCATTCTCACTTAGATCTCCATGCCAGGAACTATTCCTATGTAAATCTTAAAACCCCCTCCTTTTGAAGTTCATCTGTAGATAGGTTACTATAGCAACCCCTTTCCACTTCACCTCTTCATGACCCCCTTTATCATGCCAAAATTCCAGCAGCAATAACTAGTCTTACCCAGAAATTATGAGAAACTGTTTCTTAGAAATTATGTCAGCATCCTGAGATTGTTCCCCCTTTACCCTTCCCAAACCTTGTATGCTTCCCCTTATATTGACTTGTGTAAAAATTAAAATTTGACAGCTTGATCTGGATTAGACTTGCTGTTCGGCCTCTCTCTATTGTCTTGTCACCCCATCCTTTCTTCTAGGTGGCTTAAGGAACCTTGTTGACTGTCCTGTGCTTTGGGACACTCTGGCGCCCAACAGTGAGATACCTGTAGAGCGATCTAGAGAAAGGAGGTAGTGGATCAAAGGAGGAGGGCCCTCCGTGTACGGCTCCCCAAGAGGAGTGGATTTGGTCAAAGCATGGTTGACCCGCCAGTGCTCGGCCAGGGGAAAATCTCCAGGACAACTTTGTCTCAGAAGGTGAGACTCCATGGGACAAGCTTTTACTTAGCAATCCCTGCTCATTTCAGGGCTAAAGGAATCTCTCAAGACACGGGGCTGGGTTAAGAAAAGAATATCTTAGGTACTTCTTTGAGAAGTACTTAGGGTCTTAAGTATTATGTCAGACAAATTGTCCCTGGTTCCCAGAGGAAGGAACCATAGATAAGAAAACATGGGTTAGAGTATGAGATTACTATGCAACTTTTGGTCAGGGAAAAAAAAAAGTTCCGGTTACTGCCTTTAACTACTGGTCCCTGATTAATGACATTATTCAGAATTCTTCCTGATTCCGGGATCTAGTTCTCTGAAAAAAGTGCTCGTCCGGACACTGTCTCTGTGCTCTCTTACCCTCCCGCCTTTGATAGATATGGAGGAGGGACATTTAAAACAGTCTCTGTCTATGTCTGCTCTTTTCCCTAATTTCTCAAAAAGACCAAAGTCTATCTTTCTCTACAAACTCTGAAATCTAGTCATAATTCAGGTGCTGACACTCTATCTCCCAGGGAGGAAGCCAACTTGGAAGAGAAAGCTGCCAGCAGAAGAGCCACTGAAAAAATTTCTTCTCTCCGCCAAATGATAGCTGCAGGGAGCAAATAGCTCTCTAAAAGGAGCTAGGAGACTCAGAGGGACAAATGGTCACTCTAACTTCAGGATTTATTTCAAAGACACACACCTAGAAAAAGCCAGAGCGAGCCAGTAAGGAGCACCCTCCATAGTCTCTGAGTGAGTTCCTGCCTCCAGGTTCCTGTCTTGCTTGAGCTCCTGCCTTCACTTCCTTCACGGATGAACTACAATGCAGAAATATAAACCACATATGCCCAGTGCAATAATGACACAAACTGACTGAAGACTATATGACATTTGTCATATAGCATTTCACACACATCAAAAAAGGATAAAAGAAAAACAAAAATAAAAGGAAAAATAAAATTAAATTAAAACCCAAAAGCCACCCTTCTCTCAAGCTGTTATAGTAAGCCTCTCCTTCTACCCACCACAACAGGGACCACAGCAGGGATTTCTGCACATTAGATAAACCTTGTCACTGAGTCAGATCCCCAGCACCCTACAAGTTTAAAAGCACGTGGCCTTTTGAGGCACAAAGAAAATTTAGATTTTTATCCCAGGTTAAGGAAAGTAAAGGGGAATTTGAGTAGATAGCTGATATATCCTACTTTCATATTTATAGTTCACAGGAGATAATGAAGTAAAGACAGAAATCAAGACAAGCTGACCATGAGGAGATGGTCATAGTAACTCATGTGTGAAATGTTGGTGACTTGATAAAGAGCAGTAATGATAGCAGCGTACGAGAAACAGAATAGAATGCATAGAAATGAGTAGTCACTGGCCACAGGTGCTTGAAAAATATCATGTAGAAAGATTATAAGTTTCTGAGTTGTAAGTTACACCATGGTATTACTAAATAAAGTGAATCTATGCGAAGAGGAGAAACAAACTTTCAAAGACATTTGGGGTCAAAGTAAATAGCAAGGGAGATCCAACAAGTAATGGTCTATCTGAGACTATTGTTCAGAGAGAGAAGAGCCAGACTTGGTTTATACACAGGAAGGTAGACGTCAAGGTCATTAGGTGGCTTGGGGAACCAGAAGAATGCTCTCAGTGAGAAAGCAAGTTCGAAAGCTCTACAGACTTAATGGGGATGTGTGATGACTTACAAATGTGTCCAGTTGACTAGGTTGAGTGGCATTCCCCTCAGGCATTCCCCTCAATATTCTTATTTTTCTTGTGTAATGTAAGGTTAATCTGAGTCTCTTGCTAGAGAGAAAGGTGAGAAAGAAGTTGACTCCATTTGGAAAGACATAGGCTGTTGTGATCTCTGGTTTGACTCAGTAGTATGTACCTACCTATGTCCTATTTCCTTGTAATGCCAGCTATATGTGTGTGTTAAGAGTCATGCTGAAGTGTACAAGAGATTGCAGGAAATACTTCTGTATACATATCCATCACACACATGAAAGTTGTGTGATGTAGTCCATGTTGGGAGTGCTGCAGGTTTTTGCTCTAAGGATTTATGGTAATTAAGATTGCCAAGTGGACAGAATTTAGAATACTCATGGAAACAATTTTTATAGTATGAGATATGTTCTAGATGGTTTTAATTGAGATGAGAAAATCAACTCTAGTATAGAGGCACTATCCTATCCTCCAAGTTTCATGACTGTGGATGCAATTTGAACAACCGCTTTAAGCTCCTGCCACCATACCTTCCTTATTACAGTGAACACAGACATCAAACTGTGAGTCTAATAAACTCTTCCTTCCTTACGTTACTTCAATCAGGTAATTTATAATAGCAACAAGAAAAGTAGCCAAGCTTGTTGTAATCTTCCTTTCCTCACAGCATCCTCTCAACTTTCTGTTCCAGTATTAGACATGAAGATTACTTAGCACACACATTTGATTTCAAAACCCAATTCTCTCCAATCAGTAGATGTATTAATTATGAGAGAGAGAGAGAGAGAGAGAGAGAGAGAGAGAGAGAGAGAGAGAGAGAGAGAGAGAGACTGCATAGAAATAGCATGTAAGTCTTTTGCTAGTCCTGTGTTTGAATGTTGATGGGGGGGCAGTGAAGATCAGATCCAAAGAGACTTGGAAGGAGTGTCAGTTAACAACTGAGAAAGCAAGGGCTTGCAACTGACACAGGTATCTTTCAAGACAAGAAGGGAAAATTTGCCAAATGCTGCAAAGAAATTCACTAAATACAACCTAAAGCCTTCTAGTTGTGTTTAGCAATTATGATAGTGACTGATCGCTACTCAAATTATATCAGAGAAATAATTGCAAAGGGAGAGCACTAAATGTGGTTTAAATAGCACACTAGAAATAGTGAGAAAATTCACACTGATCTTATATTTTTGGAAGAGGATAAATTTAGTAGTTTTAGGGTTGTCCAAGGATTCTTTTGTGTGTTGGTTGAATTATTAGTTCATATTGTGGTAAAAAAAAACATAAACATAAAATTAGCCTCTAAATAGTGTTTAGCGTAGCATAGAGTGCTATTACTATATCCATAGTATATAAAACATCCCTAGATGGTTTGTCTTAAAGGCTGAAACCCTATACTACTAAAAACCTATTGTGCTATTTTTCCTGTCCCTCTGAGCCCAGTGGTAATGAGGACCCTGATTTCCTCGGGGTTTGATTACTGTGAAAATCTCATATTAGAGGAATCACATATATAGCCTTTATCCTTTTGTGGCTGACTTTTTCACTTGCCATAATGTTCTCAACTCCATATTTCCTTCTTTTCACAAGCTGGATGAAATTCTATACTATGCATATTTTTTTATTTTCTTTGCTCATTTTTCTGCTGATGGACATTTAAATCGCTTCCACCTCTTGGGGCTATTTGGGAGAATTGATGTAATGAACACAAAAGTACAAAAAATACATCTGATGAGATCTTAGTTTCAGTTCTTTACTTACTTAGTTTCTATACTTAGTTCTATACTTAGTTTCAGTTCTTTAGAATATATAGCTAAAAGTAAGATTGCTAGGCCAGTGATTCTAGTTTTAACTTTTGTACGAATGGCCGTACTGCTTTCCATAGCAATTATTCATTTTATATTCTCACCAACCTTATCCACACCAATGTTTGTTTATACATACAGGCATCATAAACATCATAAACATAGACATCATATACATATTACACATCAAAGAAATATGCACGTACATGTACATAAACATATGCATCATACACATATCCATCATATACATGTACACATACCTGTACATATACATATGCATCATATATATACATATACCATATGCATATTCATACACATCATATACGTGATATATACATACTCATACATACATGTGTCTGTGATATTCTAATTGATTCTAGGTGATATTACATGTGTTCTTGCCCAGCATTTACATAATGATGAAATTGGAACTCTTTTTATCTGACTGCCATTTATGTCTATTTAGAGAAGTGTTACCCAGTCTACTGCCCATTTTTTAAAATAGATGCCTCACATGCTGTTGAGTCACAGAGGTCCTTGGGATCGTCTAAACACTAGTCTCTTATCACATACATGATTCTGAAACCATCTCGGGAGCTTTCATTTAACATTTTTGAAGTTTTCATTGCCCTATGGGAGTTTTAAAGTTTGACACAATCTGTTTTATTTTTATTCTATTGTTTATTGTGCTGGGTCATATGAAAATCATTGCCCAATCCAACATCATATCATGCCCCCTTATATTTTCCTCTAGAGGTCTGTAGTTCCACGTTACATGTTCTCCAACCACCATATTTAGAAAAAAATGATGTTTTCTTCATCTTCCTGCCTTTGGTATGCCATTGGTTTTAATTTGGGCATACATGTGAGGGTCTATTTATTTTTTTTATTTATGGATTTTCTATTTATGTTTTTTTTTATTTATTGGCCCAAATCTCTGATTTTCTGTCAGTGTCATGTGGCTGTGACTCTTGTAATTTTATAAGACACTGATTTCTTCCAGAGAAATTGCAAGGACAGAGCAAGAATGTAGGCAGTGATCTCCTAATCCTGTCTGGGAGACCAAGAGTTGTTTTGTGAGATTCTGGACCAAACTAGGTGATACAAAGCTACGGGAGGAAACATTGTTCAATGACGTACCCTTTATTCTTAAGACTAGTTGCTTCCTTGAACAATTTTATGTATAATTTGCCATCACAGACAGGTTGTGTTGCTGTAACAGAGAATGTACTAATTAAAAGATGGAGATTTAAACATATCGTTATTTTTGGTTTCTCATTGCAAATTCTAATATACAGTAGAATTTGTGTTGATACATTGATCTAAAGAATTTTTTCTCAAATTCAATACAGATACTGATATCAGACAAAGACACAATGGATTTGTTACTCTGAGAGGCTGTTCAGTACCATTCTGTGAGCCCCTTGTAATGATCTTTACTTCTTTACCTGAGCTAGTTACAGCTCACTGTTTGCTAAATGAATGAATGACTGCACAAATGGCCAGACAACATCTTTAAACGATGTTCTGTTTCATAACTTAACAACATGAATCACATTATGAAGATTGCATACTTCAAGGCAAAAATTATTTGAAACTAA
This sequence comes from Apodemus sylvaticus, assembly GCF_947179515.1. Classification (NCBI taxonomy): domain Eukaryota; kingdom Metazoa; phylum Chordata; class Mammalia; order Rodentia; family Muridae; genus Apodemus; species Apodemus sylvaticus. The sequence goes on from NC_067474.1 coordinate 28,154,445, forward strand.
ATATATGTAATCAAAGTGAATATATCCATATAATATTAATCTAATGGTTATTTTAGAAATACTTTTGCAAATTCTTGATCATTTTATAAGGAGAAACCTCACAAAAATTAGAGAATTGGGAATTGGAAAGACTGATCAATAGTTAAGAACACTTGTTTCTTATACAAAGGACTGAAGTTCAGTTTCTAGTGTCCACATGGTAATTCATAAATGTTGGTAACTCCAATTCCAGGAGATCTGATTTTCTTATCTGGCTTCTGCTGGTATCAGGCATGTACGTGATGCATATACATACAGCCAGGAAAAACACTTATAAACACAGGATGTGAATGAATAAATAAGTAAATAAATAAATAAATTTGTTTTTTAAATAGGAATCAAAATTACTACCTCCTCTGCTCTTATCATAACATTACACTACAACACAGTTTTAGAGGGCTATTGCAGCCTGGGATGGGACCCTCTCCATCGCTCCATCCTGGGGTCTTTGGGTCATTACAGAGAATGGTGAGCTGACAGGCTAAGGGCCCCTCAACATGTAGATGTTTCTCTAACCTAGGCTGTCAGAGGCTTGGTTGGTTGAATTCCAAACAACAAAAAGTTTATTTTTTATAACTTTTTATCTTCTACAAAAAGAAAACCTTGTTCACTAGTTTTTCTCTAAAATTTGTTGTCAAAACACTTATTCTGAATACTTTTTATATTCAGAGTGGCAAGAGGCTTAAGAACTTGGAGCAGAAAGAATGATGATCCACCTAGTGAATTAACTTCCTGAAGTTACAGAGGCACAAACAAAAGAATTCTTTAACCTTTAAAAGGAACAATAGGTAAAAGCAGTTTTGTGCAATATAATTTATTGCATGTTACCCATGTTTAATACAAAACCAGTATTAACTAAGATTATGAATGGATTTTTGAACTCTTTTTTAAAAAGTTAAAGTACACACATATTTTACAAATCTTGATCTACTTGGATTAAAGGAAATATATAGACCAGGCTATCTAAATTTCTCTGGTTTATTTAGGGTACTCAAAGCAAGATGGTGCAGCTGAATTAATCACAAGCTTTAGCTAATTCTTTTTGCATCCTTATTAATCAGGTTAGGGTTTCTTCTCTATTAATGTAAACAGAGAAAGGTCAGAAATTTCACCGGGGGCATGTTCCAGGGCATGGGAATTAGCTGAAAAGTCATCTTTCATCCCTCCTGGGACTGAAAACGGCCCCAGTCCTCAGTTCTGAGTATTAGATCATGCGGAATGTACTGAACTCACAGGGCGTATAGTTTCTGTGCAACAATGAAGGTCATTTATTACAGGATTGTCGTCCAAGTTTGCAATGATTCTTTGATTAGTGAAAAGTGGTTGTGCATGTTATGCCTTGGGACGTTTCTTTCCTTTTTTTTTTTTTCCTCCAAGAGGATTTTGCGGATTGCACTAATGCTCCATGGGAGAATTTTTAGCCCAAGCTTTGTTACATGATGTGCCAAAGGTGGTTAACAATGAGCAGATAGCTTAAATTAATTAAGACGGAGGATTGTAGTTGTTTTTTTTTCCTCTAAGGGAAGAATAGTGTTGCTCCTTTAGACTCTCTCATAAGAGATGGCGGAAGAAGGTGCTGCGTGGATCAAAACTCATCTTCATTCTCAGAGTTTAGCTGTGCAATGACTTTGGAGGCATGTACAACCATAAGTAAGGTTTTGTCCTTTAACGCCAGGCTCCCACGCCATAAGCCTCTTTCCTGTCTTAGGACTCCCGCCCACCAGGTATTGTGCACTATCGTAGGATCAGTAGAAAGAAGTTTAACTGAACACACGCTTCACCCTCACATCTCTGCCACAGCGTTAGACAAACTGTTTCACTGGGTCAAACAACCAAATGCGGACGCTAAGAGCCAGTGCCCTGCTTCTAAGAATGGGATTCCTTTTACATTCCTCAATGTGCTTCTATCCAAGTTTCCGATGTCTTGGTTAAAGTCCTGCTCCGGATGTTAGAGGTCCCACATGAAGACCTCGATGCACATCTGTTGTGTGTGTGGAAAGGGCCCAGGTCTGTCCCGTGCATGCTCTCTGGTTTGCAGTTTAGTCTATATGAGCCCTTATCGTCCCAGGTTATCTTATTCTGTAGGTTTTCTTGTGGTGCCCTTGACCTTTCTGACTCTTTCAATCCTTCCCCTCCTCTACAGGAGTCCCCAGCTTCCTCTTACTGTTTGGCTGTGGGTCTCTGCATGGTTTCCATCAGTTACTGGGGGAAGCCTCTCTGATGAGAGTTATGCTAGGCTTCTGTCTGCAAGTATAGCAGAATATCATTAACGGTGTCAGGGATGAATCCCTCTCATGCGTCTCAAGCTGGCCCAGTGAATGGTCGGTCCTTCCCTCAAATTCTGCTCCATCTTTTATCCCTGCACATCTTGTGGGCAGGACAAATTGTGGGTCTCAGGTTTTGTGGCTGGGTTGGTGTTCCAATGCCTCCATTGGAAGACTTTGCTGATTACAGGAGCTGGCCATTTCAGGTTCCATGTCCATCGTGGCCAGGAGTCTTAACTAGTGACCATATACTGTCTTAATGAAGTATGCAGATTAGCAGGTCCATGAATATAATGTAGCCCAAAGGTTTCTGAGATACATTTACCCGGGAAGGCTTAAGCTTTCTCAGACCCAGCTGGTTACCTTAGTTCTGCCAAATGTGCACTACTTCTGTGGTGCACTCCCTAACCAGGGAACATTTATCAATAGGAATGGCTGATGCTTTCTTTTAGAAACCAGTTCTCTTACTACTGGAGCTTTCCAACAGCTGTCTGTCAGTCTGTGGGCTCAGGTCCAAGGACAAAAGAAGCACAATTGAGCCACAGCTGCTGAAAAAAAAGAAACAAAAAGACCTGGCAGCGCCAAAAACCCTGGCTGAATGAAACCCGCAAGCACCGAGCAGCCTACAAGGATGGAGACTTTTGCTGCTTTCCTTACTTTTCTCGAAGACAGAGATGTGTGCACCTGACTGGGGCAATTCAGCTGTGCTGAGGGGTGTAGGGGCAGAGCAGAGACTCCTCCATCCCGCCTCACATGGCGCTACATTTCTTCTGACTGGTCCTTTTAAAAAAAAAAACTTTTCAACCAGTCAGCCAATCAGGGCTCAGTTAACAGTTCCATACATTCTAGCGTGCTAGGCTGTGATGCTAAAGGTGCTATGGGAGCGAAAGAGGGAAGAAGCTAAAGAAAAGGTTGGGAAGAGCCAGCCTCCAAGGCCTCCTTCTGTCTAGAAGAACAAGAAGCTTAAATACTGCAGACTTTCACACTGGACAGGGTGACTGTAACTGAAGGTTCTAGCCCAGGTTTGCAGCGCTCTCCATCCTGCCTCCTGGACTCCTGTGGTTACAGGCAGAGGGACCATTCACGGTTATATCAACCTCCAACACGACTCGCATTCTGCTCATCTATGCAAAAGAATCCGTCCCTATGTCTGTCTGCTCGCAGCTTCCAACAACAGACCTTCTAAGAAAAGAGGCCCCAGACTCGCAGACGAACACTTCAGAGATCCTCAGTTCTAACCTTCAAGACTTCTGGGCATGAGAGACCATTCCTCCTGATAATCCCTGCTGCCATAATTATAGAAATATTGAATGTATACTTGGCTTTTTGAAAAAATACAGTTAACAAAGAGACATTTTTTAAAAAAAATAACTTTTAATCCAAGCCGTGTGAATCATGACACGGATTACAGAACAGTAGACTGCAGCAAGGATGTCAACAATAAGCTAATCAATGCCATGTGTCACATGATGACTTCCAAGCACCACTGTTGCACAAGAAAATGTAAAAGACTTTGAAGTGCCTTAGCCAATCTGTGCACAAAGTTTGAGGGGTTTTTCTTAATGACACCCTACATTTTGACATGATATCTCCCACACCAAATTGTAAATTTAATAGACTTATAAATTACCGATATAAAAATTCATATTATGTAAGACCTTGCTCAAGGAAGTAATTAATTTTCTTATTACCAACCCCCCTTAAAAATGTCATGTAGTTGTTGACAAACATCTAAAGTTAGTAAGCAAAAAATGCCTTAGGAAAACACCATGAGCTGAATCTAAAAGTTAAATTAGTTAACTTGAAACAGTACTACTTTTTTTTTCTGAATCTGGGAGTGTTTGTGGTATTTTCCACCCCTTTAAAATGTAATTTTTTTCTTCATCCTAATATTCACTTCTGTATCTATTATGCAGCAAGCCTTTATTTTAGGAAACCTTCCTCCTGTGTTAGACTCTAGCTTGGGACTTGAAATTATTCAAACTTTCAACTTTCAGGACAGATGTCAGAGATTCTCCAAGCTAAAGCAGGTCAGAACCTTGTTGGTACAGATGGTCCTGGCCCTGCTGTTTCCTGAAGTGCAAAACTGTCTGTTTTGTGCCAACTTTTAGCCTAAATGCCACAGGGCCACAATAAATACTTAACGGTACTGTTTTCATACATGTAAAATATTTGAAAGCAAATAAAACTTTATTAATTTAATCTGAGGAACAGCGGTGCCAGCTGCTTTTGCTTTATTTACTGTAATTAAGTTATTGTAGCAGATCCCAGTCGTGGGATTGGATTTAGAACACACTCCCTGGACCTAAGATTTATACCCAATAGGACAATTCTGCTCTCGCCTAACCCAGGCAACCAAACCCTTCATGAAGCTTAGGTAATATTCACTTCTCTATTTCATTAAGGGGTCTGGTAGTACTAACCCTAAAGTATTTAAAGCAGTCATTTGTGATAAGCAGGTAAAGTTAAACACTGAATTTGGAGCTAGAAAGATTGGTGTTCTGAAGCCATCTGACCTGATCAAGTTCTTGAATCGGGTAGCTTTTGTTTACCCATATGTGCAAACAATAATGTTCATCGATAAAAATCATTGAGCTGATAAGGGAAAAAATGTAAGTGATAGGTACTTATCAGTGGAAGATATTTGATACTTGTTCTGGTAAAATTTAGATAATGAATTTTAAAATAAATGCAATATCTATACTGTTGCTATGTAAAATACATTCTATTGTTGGCTGCACTTCTCCAAGATATGATATTTAACTGATTGGGCCAAAATAAACTTTTAGATCCTTCCAAATGCATTTGCTACAGATCAGCTCCAACACCATTGGAGAAAAAAAGAAATAAACCACTACCATTTGTAGATGCTACCTGCACACTAGACAACTTGTTCTTAGTACGGCGATCTCTGCAGCATCAACACACAGGTTCTGGGCCCTAGTGGGATGTGGTGCACACAGTGGACAGTACTTCAAAGAGGAACATGGAGCCCTGTGCCTAGCTATTGGATAAGCAGCAGACAGACAGCTTCACTAGCACTAGTGAATGATCTATCACGTGGTCATCACCTATGGTCATGATGCTGTACAGGAGATTCTTCTCTTGACAGTGCTAATTTCAATAAAGAGAAGTCTTCCTTTGAAGACTGCAAAGCCTATACTTCCATTGTTCACATACTCTGGTTCTCATTCTGAAACTATTTCTTCCCCTTCTATTCACCCAAGGTTACCTATTAGCCTTTACAGTGTTCTTCAAAATGGAATTAAATGATATTAGTATATACTTTTGTACTCCAAAACAAGCATTTCACTGGGGCTACTATGTGCATATTAACATGGGCACGACTTTTGTTTATCTCTTCTGGTCTCCAGCACAGGCACAGGACTGTATAGATGATATACAGTACAAAACCAGTTAGGGTCTGCAAGGAATTAGTAACTCAGTACATTAGCCTTTGGTTCTCTCACAACCTCTTGCCTCAAGAAGTTGTTAACAACCAAAAAAAAAAAAAAACATTTATTTTCCTGAAAAGTTATTGTAGTAATCTGCACCACTTGAAACTTCTAAACTGGAAAAGATAAAAAGAGTCTGTAAGATTATGTTAAACACTATTTAACACCATAGATTTTCAAAAGATCAACTGCCTGATACGACTTTAAATATAGCTGAATGTGGTCCCACATCTCTGTGAGGCTTTGCCAAGTTTCCGTCGGATGCAATTTACAACAAGCAAGATATTAAACCCCCATAAATAGTCATCCTAATGTAAACACTGAACACTCCTTATTACAGCAGTGAAAGCAGCCTCTCCAAAATGTATAAAACCAAAAACAAATCCTTGAATTTCATCTCAGGGCAGAAGGTGGATTTGAATTTGAAGATGTGCCAAATGGTAATTTGGGGCACAAATATTTCAGACAAAACTGCTCTACCAAGAGTAATAACAGCATATGTTAGCTTCTAAATCAGTTTGCATATGTCACAGGAAACACACCCAATTAATATGGGAGGCCATTTACACTTCAGCAAAGTTATTAACAGTAAATCATAAGCAAGTAGGTACGCTCAGATGACATACACAACGTGAAGCCTACATGAGACTCTGACAGTCAGAACTAAAAAGGCCCTTCATGAATTAAATCTGGAAATTAACTTATTGTTTCCTTTCCCGTCCCTTACCAGCCCCACCATTGCTTCTATTCCTTTTTCAGGGGCAGATTCTGTGGCTCCTCACAGTCGCCTTTCAGCTAACTAGGTCTGGAAGGATTAAAGAAGACATTTGGCCTTTATGGTTTTCTGTGACTGAATGTGTATGTCCTGAGGTAAAAGGAAAGCGCGCAAGAAGCTATTAGGCACCAATGAGCAATCACAAGGAACGCTTGAGTTATGTTCACCGCAACAGATGTTCTGTCCCAGAATTCCCGGAGCTGCCTCAGGCTTTTGCTGGTGTCAACCCTGTGGTAAATGGGTTTTCATAATGAATTTACCGTTAATTCTCTCTCACACACAAACCATTAGAATTGCATTAAATGGCTGAATAAATGCCACCAAGGCTCAGAGCATGAATGTCTTTTGTTCATTTGAAGAAGCTCAGAAGACTTCAGAATCTCAAATTAATAACTCATCGTTTGAAAGATCAACAGGCGGCCCATTGACTGGAGGGGGCAGAGCCTTGTGGAGGACTCTGAGTTCCATTCATTAGGATGGAGATTCTATAATTTCCCAGATAACCACAGTAGAGATTATTGTTCTTAATCCTGAATATAGGGTGTCTTATTGATCGAAGGTCATTTTAAAGTCGTATTTCATTTGTCCATTTCAGCTTTTAAACTTAAAAAGTCTTTTTTTTTTTTACCAAATAAAGCAAACAAAACTTATTTGGAATAAATGACGCAAATGTAATCAAGAAACCTACATGAGATATCAAGCATGTAATGCCCACAGAATAGCCATCTTTGTTCTGACATTCATGAAGTAAGCATACAACCCACAGGGACACTGGTAGAGACAGCAACAGGAGCATGCACAGAGCAACAGTTTATCAGAAGGAGACAATGAAGCACCATCTGCTTCTCAAAACACAGCAGTGGCATAAGATCTGTTACACTGACAACAAAGACCAGGGTAGTTCCTGTTAGCTGAGAACTCATTGTGTTTCAATCAGTCGCCCACTTTAATTATACATTTTCTTCTGTCTTCCAAATTAGAATAGTTCCCTCTTCCTTATCCTGGCAGCACTTATAATGCCTCTACAGTGGCAAGTTCTGTTCTTTCCTCTAAATCTACTGTTCCCAAACCGTGCAATAGTCTTTCGACATTTGAACACCTGAGCCACTTTTAAGTTTTTAAGCCACTTAAGCTTTTAATACTGTGTATGCAATTTTGGCTCCCTCACTCTTGTCTTCTTTTCCCCACATATCAGTCTTGTTTTGTGTGAGTGTGTGTGGTGGGAGCGGGGTGAAAGGTTGTAGGGTGGAGGTTGGAGGGCAACACTGGATGTCTTCTTTAATCGATCACCACTTTATTTTGTAGACATGGTCTCTCACTGAATCTGGAACTCATAGATCCTTCTAGGCTGGCTGCCCCTGAATCTCAGGATTTTTTGTTATCGACCTCTCTAATGTTGAGAGTACAGGTGCCTGGCTCACCCTGATGTACATGAGTGCTAGGGATTTGCACTTGAGTCCTCATGCTTGTGCAGGAAGCATATTGCTGACAAAGCCATCTCCCCATCCCTCCCTCTTGCTTTTTTTTGTTGTTGTTGTTGAGTATTTTTTGTTGTTTGCCATATCACCATTTAATGTGTTCTTCAAAAAGCTTTCCTGAGTTCCTTACTCCAATGGCCTGAATGAGAATGGCCCCCATTTCTCATCTATTTGAATATTTGGTCCCCAGTTCATGGAACTGTTTGAGAAGGATTAGGTGGTGTGGCTTTGTCAGAGTAGGTGTATCACTGTGGGTAGGCTAGGAAATTGCAAAACCTTCCACCATTCCCAGTTAGCCCTCTTTGCCTCATACTTTTGGATAAGTAAGGTCTTAGCTACTGCCCCTGTGCCAAGCATGACTGTCTGACACCATACTCCCTTTCATGATGGTTATGGACACTAATGCTATGGAAACATGAGTCCTTGGAAATATTTTCTTTCATAAGTTGCATTGTTCAGGGTGTTTCTCCATGGCAACAGAAAAGTAAATAAAATATTTACCTAAGGGAGAGTCACTATTCTTTCACCCAAGCATTCATTTGCCTCTTAAATGTTTTCTACCATAATGGTGCTCACAGCCTTCTCTGTTAACACACAAAGAACATATACATAAACTCATATGTATATATGGAATATTCATGTATGTCTTCTTTACTGAAGTATCACCAATCAAAATCTATGTTTTCCATTTGCCAATGTACATTAAAAGTATAGCAGAGTACCTGGTACATAGTAGTAGGGACTCATTAAAGAATTGTTGAATGAAAATAATTGATAACTGATTTGCATTTCTTAATGAAAAGTTTTCCATTATTCGTTTCTTTGGACACATAACTAACTAGTCACTATCCAAGGTACAAACAAGAGCATCTAAAGCCTTTTTCTGGCCACTGTGGGCTCTCACGTGCACACACAAACAGAAAGATACAAATAAAACATGAACACTTTCTAAAAGACTCTCTCATGGTCATTCCTAGCTTAGTTTTTTGCTTTAGTGATACAACTTGAAGTCCATCGGGTCTGTTCACTTAGTAGCTCTTCAGCAACTTGCAGAGAAGCAGATCAAGAAAGGGTAACGCCAAAGTCCTTCCTCTAGAAGCCAAGCTCTGCTATATGCACGAATAGGGAATAGAATAGCATCCCATGCTAAAGCCTCAGGATGTATTACAACCCTGAGCAAGAAGAGAGGTGATGGTTAGGGCTTAAAGAGAACTATCATTTTATTTTACTGGGGCTTCTATATTCAGGTATAGTAGTATGTTGTTTTTTTAAATAAGAAGAGAAACAAATCCAAAGGATACCCATACGTCAAGTAATACCCTACCAAATATCATTCCTAGTTGTTGCCCCTGAAGCACTGCTGTGTCACTCTGGTTTATGACTTGGCACCAGTTCCCTTATAGTCATCAACATGAGGTATTGGAAAAAATGTAAAGGGGTGGAGAAAGCTATTGTACATTGACTTTTAGATATTAGCTTTTAGATAGACATGCAGTAAGCATATTTCAAACAGGATGAAATTACAAGATTTTTCAGATATTTTTATACCACATTTTTACACATCACCTTCCCTTTCCCCCAAATTTTTCATAGTGTTTCACTATTGCAAAGAAAACAAACAGGAATGATTTTTTTTTATCCATATCTCTTCTAACAGGCTAAGACTTTCATCTCTAATTTTGTTATTAAGCTTTGACAGCTCATGATGTCTAGCTCTCAAAGTCAGTGAGTGTCTTTGGCCTCTGCTGTCATCCTCTACTATGGAAAGGAAGAGACAGACTTGTTTTAGTGACCTCATTTATAAACTCAGCTATTTTGCTAATAGAATGACAAGATATAAAGAGGGAGAAAAGAGGAAATAAAAATGTTCTCTCCTAAAATGTACAAAAAAGAATATTCTGTATTTTGGAAATCTTATGTTCATCTTTAAGAGGAACTGTGATCTAGTTATTTCACAGGGTCTTTTAAACATTTAATTCAAAATCTTGTATTCAAGAGTGCAGGCATATAGGATAATTCATCCTATTTTGTTTTGAGATAGTTGATACAGGTTACATCAGGCAGTGTACACAAGGACCTAGAATTATGAATGTTTCATTGTAATGTCAATGAGTCTCAGATTTCAGTATTTATTTACCTCCTCCCAGAGTTTTTCAGGTAAAAGAAACAATTTTCTTGGATCAATCTTCTTGCCACCTTAACAGTGGCTAGTACATGCATACATGCATGTATATGTACTCTGTGTATGGGCATGAATGTGAATGTATATGGTTGTATTGTGTAGCAGTTTCTCCGAGATTAAATACTTTCTTCTTGGAGAGAAGCACCTTAAGATTGTAGGATGTTCTAAGGGAAGCTGGATCATTCCTTTTCAAAGCGAAGCTTCTTAATCTCCAGAAGTAAACAACTCGATAGCTTCAGGAAATCAATAAAACTGACCAGATTCACCAGGCATCTCCTTTCACTCATATATAACCAGTAATGACTGCTAAGAGACATTCTCAAATAAGTGAAATTGCCTGGAAAGGGCTCAGACAAACTGAGCTACCTGGGAAAGATACCCCTAAATATTGAGATAACTGCAGGTTTTGTAATGTGCTTTAGGTTCTCAAATTTTATGAGGTATCACCTGAGAAGGATTCTTTTGGTGATGCAGCTGACTTTTAAGTCATATCTGCTCCTATAAACAACTCCTCACCTGTATTCCTATAATCATTAGCTCACCAAATTGGACTTCGGTGGTTTTCTTAATTTGATATGCTTTTGGTTCCTTGTCTGGGATGAGTAAAAATTTGTTCATGTTTCCCCAAGTATAAAGTCAGACAGTATGTGTGTGTGTGTGTGTGTGTGTGTGTGTGTGTGTGTGTGAAAGAGAGAGAGAGAGAGAGGGAGAGAGAGAGAGAGAGAGAGAGAGAGAGATGAGTTAACAGATATTAAATATATATGTAAGTAAGGGCCAACAGCAGTAACTGTTAATGTCACAGACTGGGAAGGAGAGAGAGAGAGGAGAAGAGGCTAATGGGCAGGGTAATGTATAAGCCCCAGCACAATTACTCTCATAGTCCCTTCCCTTCCTGTTTTGTGGTAGCTCAGTTCTGTCCTATTCTGCCCCATCTTAGTGGCTGAAGTTGGCAGAATGAGAAGGTTAAGTTTGAATTGTTAAAACACATCTGGACGTCAGGACTCTGTGTATTCTGCATCTTCCACCTAAATCATCACTGTTGCAACAGACGTGAATGACCAGCTACTGTAGTCCATAAACCACTGTTCTAAGAACTGGCATTAAGGCCTTGAGCAAAGCAGTTCTGCCTGGGTGGAACTTACTTTTTAACACAAGGGACAAGTGCTCATTGTAAATAAGTGATGCGTGCAGATGAATTATGAATGAAAGTCATAAATTATGTAACTAGTAAGATTACACAGTGTAATCGAGCTACCTAAAGATCAAGAAAAGTCAGAGAGATCCCTGGTATATATAGTAGATAGAGTGTTGTGCTTGAAGCCTCCTTTGGCCGAGGAGAAAACTGACTGGAGAGGGATATCAAGCTTTAAGAACCTCCAGGAAATAGTTTCCCCTCAGCTTTCAAGAAGGTATTTTCATGAAGGAGAAATAAAATTCACCTAGTTTAAACCACACTTTTTCTGTGGCAGAAGAGAAGGGAGCTCTTATTTATAGCTAAGCCTATCCCTAACTTAAAGAATGTTTCTTCCAATCCACAATTCCACAGTAGACAATATTTAAAAGCCACAACACCTCCCATACATTATTAGGTTAAACCATATGTCACATTAAGTTTCAACTTTGTTATATTTCGTATCTCATTCGAAATGTCACTTGATTCGGCTAGTAAATTATGGCAGAGAGTGAGCCCCAATGAGTTCTCAAGCCTTGGCCCCCAAACAGTCATCTGTTTTTCTTCTTATATAATACTTAAGTTGTGAAGTATGTGTTGGCTTGTTGCCCAGAAATAGCTAAGTAATGGCTTTGGTGTGGACAGTTGCCTTGAAATATAACAATGAGTTTAGAGAGATGATTAAAAAGAGATAACATAGAGACTGTTGAGCAATACTAATAATGTTACTGGTTATTTTTTGTTTGTTTTTTATTTTGTTGTAGTTGATAAATAAGGAGAAGCAAGACATGAGTTAACAGATACTAAATTAATTTTAAGGTAAAGTTCAAGTGAAAGAACTAGCAATCATTCTGCTGAAAAATAAAACATATCCCCATTTTCATCCTGTAGAAATTTCTCTATGAGAGAAATCATTATAGGATATGGGAATAAGTGCGCATTGGACCTCAAAACTTTTTAGGATCTAGGGAAGATAAGTTGAGGTTGGCTATAGGACTGGAAAGATGATTCTAAACTCCACTCTGCATGTTTGCCTGCAGTACTTTTCTGTTCCCAAAGTAGACAAACACCAGTCCACACAAAAATTATGGATGTCACTTTTAAAACATTGCACTGACCCAGTACATTTCACAACAAATTTAAAAAAAAAATGGTGCAGACACAAGCATTGCCAACTTTGGACCAAAAGGAGCACAGAGAGAAAATAAGAGCCATGGGGACTTCCACTTCCTAAGAAAAAGAAGCATCTGGGATTCATCAGCAACAACAGCTACTTCTCATCAAACGGTGAAGCCATCTTAGAGAAAACTGAAAGAATCATGGGTGGAGCTGAGGCCCAAAGAAACTGGGCTGAAGAACCATTCACAGTTGTCGAACTGGAACCCGTTCAAGGAGCATCCCTTGCCCTCAAGGAAAGCGAGGTTGGACTTGAGACACGCGTCCTTTGTTTCTCACTGTTGCTTCACAATCAGGATCGCTATGTCCTCCCCTTCTTCTTCTTTAAGTTAAATTTTAGTTTATCCATTTTATGTTTACTGAAAAGAAACAGGGGAGGAATTCTCAAATATTAGTAATTACAAGTTCCTTAATTTAATTTTACATAATCATGAAGCACTTGTCACAACTAAGGAGCCAGCACAGTACCTTGTGGTAAAAGGCTTCACAGTTTACTCAGTTTACCTCATTCCCATCTTTTTCCTATTTTAGGACACTCTGTAGGAAAAAATTCAGGAATCCATTAAAGATCAAGTCTTTTAATCTCCCCTGGTCTGTGACAGTATGTTAGTCTTTTGTTGTTGTTTTATTTGATGACCTTATAAGTTTGAGATATGTTTTTAAACATTTATTTCATTAGTCTGTATATGTGTGTGCGTGTGTGCGTGTGTGTGTGTGTGTGTGTGTGTGCTACATAGTTCAATATTTTATTGAAAACATACTTTTAATAGAAAGGAGTTTTACTGGTTGAGAATTTGAGAGCTAATTTGACACAAACTAGCCAGTTATTTCCAGAATCAAAGTTTGTAATACCCCTCAGATGAAACCATAGAAAAGGTTGCTTTCTCCATCTGAATGAAAACATTAGTTCCTGATAACAAAACTAAAAACATGCAGTGACATGAAAAAAATTTAGAAGCTTACCTGCCGCAGTGGCCCCAGTGAAACCTGTAAAACAAAATTTTACAGGCTGAGGCAAAATTTTACAGACAATCCCCAAATGTCTCCTGGGATTTTGCAGAACACCTCTATTTAGAAGCCTAAAATCTCACTTGGCAATTTACTATACTTCTGAAACTCTCCTCCTTCCTAGTAGCCAGGACTAAGAAAAACTGAGCAAATTAAGATTAAAAGAATCCATCTTGTAGCCAAAAAATTCTGCAACGATTTACTCAAATCGTTTATGTAATAACATTTACCTCCCAACAGGATATATATGTAGTATGGCTCCAAATATGATAGAAAAAATCTTAATAGCAGGCAGAAATTTCCAGGAATCCTAAAATCACAGGTTCCTTTTGTTATTTGACCCTCACACTTGCCCTTCCTGGGTGTTGGACAAATTAGAAAGAATTTACATTTGAGTTGGTGCAAAGCTCAAAGCTACCTTCTCCATCCCAGAGGCCAGACTTTCTGTCTTTTGAGTTGCTAATTTGCAACTGAATTGGATACCTCAGGGACATCAGGCAGACAAGTTAATCCTGTTCTACCTTTAACTCTGGACCTTGTTTGTTGTCTCCACCCAGGCTCACCAGAATAGAAAGATCCTATGTCTGTTAAAGACCCTTGCAGACCCCACCTAGGGAATCTTTAGCCAAACAACATTCTTAACTTATCTAGGTGTGATTTGCCTCAATGGAAACTTGTGAGGAACTGATTTTATTTTGCAGACCCTACCTAGGGAGTCTTTGACCAAAACAACCTTCTTAGTGTATCCAGGTGTGATTCAGGATATAGTTCATACTTAATACTCACGAAGACTCATTTTAGACTCAGGGAGTTTGACACAGGGATCGCCAGTTAGTTCACTGAGCTAGGACTAGGAGCTGCAGCTAGAGCTAATCACTGGGTGCCTAGGGCAGTCCAGGACATGGCACAGAGAAGAATGCAGCAGGCAGACTAGGTGGAGGTGCTCTTGGAGGACAGCTTGGGCTAGGCAGCTCTCCAAGCTCTGCAATGCCGCCATCATCGCGGGAAGCTAGGCATGGGAGCCATCCTTCCCTAGCTTCCTGGCTAGCGCAAGGGAGGTGGGGGGAGGACACAATGAAGAAGCAGTTTAACCGCATGTGCCCTGGATGATGGGTAAACACACTGTACTGCCTGAGAAAACTGAAGCTTGGACAGATGAATGTGATGCTTAATGAGAGATGTTAGTTTGACTGGACCAGGGGATACCCAGAAAAATACATTCAGATTCAAGCTGCCTCTGTGTGTGGTTGTGTCTGTTTGTTACTCACCAGAACCTGATATCCAGAATTCCCCCTTGGATCTGATAGTGCCCGACTGGGACCGTACGTGACACTTAACGTGTTCTGAAGAAATAGCTTTCTCGTGATTATGTCCACTTTTCTCAATATTTTCTCCAAGTTATTCACCTTGCTCCCCCTGATGCCTCTGCTCTCCCTGGTCCCCTGCCCCCCATTGCCCACTCTGTTCCATCTGCACTGCTGTTCTTAGCTCTTGAAAGAAGCCACCTCCGCAGATCATGGTGACTCACGCTTATACTGACAGCTATATGAGAGGCTGAGGCAGAAGGATCCCTTGAGCTTACCTGAGCAGTGTAG